>NC_059228.1:17594712-17864712 GCF_020615455.1 Coregonus clupeaformis
GGTTATCAGTGCCTTTAAAGGAGAGCAGGAGGGAGATCTTACCATTCAGGTGAAAATACTGCTCAGACAAATTCACTAGCATACGAAGATCATATCCTGCCTGTTTGTCATAATGTAGTTAAACAGTGGTGATCTTTTTTGCTTATTGTTTCAGATGGGTGAGGTCCTGACAATTCTCAGTAAGAATGAGGATGGATGGTGGCTTGCTCAGGACTCGAAGGGCAATAAGGGACTAGTCCCCAAAACCTACTTGAAGGTACCATCAGTTTATCAATTATTTGATGCTGATTGCTGTAGTTCCAATTACAACAAAAATAATAAATGTTATGTATGTTGTGTTTTTATGTTTTAGAGATATTCAGACCAGGATGATGAGGATTATGAGGATGATGAAGCATCAGAGGATGAGGATGAGGAGCTTGAGTCCAAAAGGATGCATAGGTGAGGTTCTCTTCATAACCACTAGATGGCAATGTTTACAAAGGCATCGCTCGAAGACTATCACTCCCTCAACAAAGTGATTATGAATCTTTCTGACTGCTAGTCAATCAAGTTTGTTGTTGTTGATCTATAATTGATAACACATACATTTGCAATGCTGATGATGATATTCTAGTGTTAGTTCCCAATGACTGTCACAGTGAATATCTTCTCCCATAAACAGCTCGAACTGGGACAGTGTGAGGAGAGCCATCACTGAGGTAAGATGAGCTAGTGGTGGATCAGTTCAACTAGATTCTAGAAAATCATCTACTACTTGTGTGTGTGTGTGTGTGTGTGTGTGTATGCACATGTACATTTGTGTGTGTCTATTCCTGTGTGAAATCTTTTTCAGATTGATGCTACTGATGTTCTGTCTGCCATGGGTGCCATCCCTGCTGGGTTTAGGTCATCCACCCTCTCTAAACTACTAGATGAAGGTAAGCCTCTGAGCTTAGATAAGCCTTGTCTCACAGAGGCATGACATTCTGCCGGAACAGAAAGACTCTCCTGATCAACAGAAAGTGCATGTAGATAGTTCTCCCGAATAATATTGAATCATGTATCATCAGCTTGTGTACTGTGGGCCAGATTGGATGTCATTGATAAAGAACAACTGCGTCATCTTTTAGTACCCAGTGTTCTGATGACCCATTATCTTCATCAAATACACACATTTACCCTAACCCTCTGGGCTACAGACACACACACACACGCGCGCACACACACACACACACTCACAGCTAATATGTCACAGCAGGCATGCATGCACACAAAGACATAGACACTTTCTGCCATGTCGGTCACCCATCCCAGAGGCTGTATGCTTTTTATGCTCTGCATAATTCTTCAATAGTGGACAGGGTCACACCCAATGTTCCCTCTAGGCTGCGTGTGTGGGCAGCCGTGCACATTCTCCAGGACTGCCGCACAGAAGAAATGCCAGGCAGCGCAGAGACGCAAGAGATTAAACTTCACTGAGTTCACCCCATTAATTTGCACTATATAGATCAATGTTTTTTCTGTGATTGAATCAACATTATATCGGCCCCTTTTCAATGCAACAAGCCAAAACAAATCTAACTTTGCAAGATTGAGCCTGTGATTTTGTTGTAGGCAGAGCCAGAGCACAAAGGAGTATAATTATATTGGCGGTCTTTCAATCACCCACGAGTGAAAGCGCTTTTCAGATCAGAGTGCAGTGCCACGTGTTTGCACATTTGTTGATATTCTTTGCTAGTTAGCAAGTTATTAGCCCAGTTATAGATAAGTATAGGTCATCAATGGGGAGTTACTGCTTCGTTCAAGAGCACAAAACATGTAGGCTACATTTCAAGCTGTCTTTGAAAAGCCAGTCAGGTAAAAAGCTTATGTCTTAATTAAAAGGGAAGTGTTGTATTTTGAGACAGGCTTGAATATGCAAATACACCAATAGGCAGAGGGGTTGCCTACATTGTCTAATTCTCTGTATGGTAATAATAACTTTTATTTTGTAAAGTGGTTTCTTGCATCATACAACACAATACAATGCAATTTACGGTCACGTATTTGGCCCATGGTGTTACACACCAAGTAAAAAATCATTAATTAATGTCAAGCCCTTCATAATGTAAAAAAAAATGTTTTTAAAAGTCTCATGCAATGTAGGCCTGCATTGAACACCACATATAGGCTACTCATAGAAATCAAAAGCGATTTCAATGTGAAAATGTTATGGGATTTTCTCCATTGGTTTTGTTGGTAGGCTCAAATATCCACAATAGCCTATTGGCTACTGTCTAATACTGTAAGTGTACAGTCTCAGTGTTCACTGTAAATGCACGCCAGAAGTTGCACAAAATTCTCACAATGTTGAAGTTTCTGCTCATAAGACCTAAAAATTGCTTGTATGTTTTCATAAGGGTGTGTGGCCTGTGTGTTTTACAGGGATCACCTACAGAAGAAGTCACTACATCCAGCCAGAGTTGAGCCAATCCAAACTGTCCTTCAAAGACCTCTTCCGGGACCCAGACACTGGAAAAGTAAGCATTTAGACTGAGATGACGTTAAAGTAGTTATGGCCAACTTGCAAAGGTCACATCACACAAATAGGTCTTCCTTTAGCATGGTGTCAGTTAGGTCTGAGGCGGCCATGACATTTTGTCAGCCGGTGATTGTCAAGCAAATAACTGCCGGTCTCATGGTAATTGACCGTTAATTAACATCAACACGTTTAGCATCTCCTGGCTTCCACCATAGCCTATAAGCCACTGATACAGACCGTAGGAACTTCTACATTTGAAAAAGTCTAATAAATCAATTTAATATAACCTACACCGTCACAATAAATCCATTATTTATTTTAGACCGGCCTAAAAAAACATGAATATTTCAGAAGAACAGAATAGCATACTCTGAGTTGTCCTTGTTAGGTCCTGATATGGCTACAGTGTGAGGAAAAAAGTATTTGATCCCCTGCTGATTTTGTACGTTTGCCCACTGACAAAGAAATGATCAGTCTATAATTTTAATGGTAGGTTTATTTGAACAGATAGAGACAGAATAACAACAAAAAAATCCAGAAAAACGCATGTCAAAAATGTTATAAATTGATTTGCATTTTAATGAGGGAAATAAGTATTTGACCCCCTCTCAATCAGAAAGATTTCTGGCTCCCAGGTGTCTTTTATACAGGTAACGAGTTGAGATTAGGAACACACTCTTAAAGGGAGTGCTCCTAATCTCAGCTTGTTACCTGTATAAAAGACACCTGTCCACAGAAGCAATCAATCAATCAGATTCCAAACTCTCCACCATGGCCAAGACCAAAGAGCTCTCCAAAGATGTCAGGGACAAGATTGTAGACCTACACAAGGCTGGAATGGGCTACAAGACCATCGCCAAGCAGCTTGGTGAGAAGGTGACAACAGTTGGTGCGATTATTCACAAATGGAAGAAACACAAAAGAACTGTCAATCTCCCTTGGCCTGGGGCTCCATGCAAGATCTCACCTCGTGGACTTGCAATGATCATGAGAACGGTGAGGAATCAGCCCAGAACTACACGGCAGGATCTTGTCAATGATCTCAAGGCAGCTGGGACCATAGTCAACAAGAAAACAATTGGTAACACACTATGCCGTGAAGGACTGAAATCCTGTAGCGCCTGCAAGGTCTCCCTGCTCAAGAAAGCACATATACAGGCCCGTCTGAAGTTTGCCAATGAACATCTGAATGATTCAGAGGAGAACTGGGTGAAAGTGTTGTGGTCAGATGAGACCAAAATCAAGCTCTTTGGCATCAGCTCAACTCGCCATGTTTGGAGGAGGAGGAATGCTGCCTATGACCCCAAGAACACCATCCCCACCGTCAAACGTGGAGGTGGAAACATTATGCTTTGGGGGTGTTTTTCTGCTAAAGGGACAGGACAACTTCACCGCATCAAAGGGACGATGGACGTGGCCATGTACCGTCATATCTTGCCAGGGCATTGAAAATGGGTCGTGGATGGGTATTCCAGCATGACAATGACCCCAAAAACACGGCCAAGGCAACAAAGGAGTGGCTCAAGAAGAAGCACATTAAGGTCCTGGAGTGGCCTAGCAAGTCTCTAGACTTTAATCCCATAGAAAATCTGAGGGAGCTGAAGGTTCGAGTTGCCAAACGTCAGGCTCGAAACCTTAATGACTTGGAGAAGATCTGCAAAGAGGAGTGGGACAAAATCGTTCCTGAGATGTGTGAAAACCTGGTGGCCAACTACAAGAAACGTCTGACCTCTGATTGCCAACAAGGGTTTTGCAGAGGGGTCAAATACTTATTT
Source organism: Coregonus clupeaformis (assembly GCF_020615455.1). Taxonomy (NCBI): domain Eukaryota; kingdom Metazoa; phylum Chordata; class Actinopteri; order Salmoniformes; family Salmonidae; genus Coregonus; species Coregonus clupeaformis. The sequence goes on from NC_059228.1 coordinate 17,598,991, forward strand.
CCCTCTTTAAAATGCAAATCAATTTATAACATTTTTGACATGCGTTTTTCTGGATTTCTTTTGTTGTTATTCTGTCTCTCACTGTTCAAATAAACCTACCATTAAAATTATAGACTGATCATGTCTTTGTCAGTGGGCAAACGTACAAAATCAGCAGGGGATCAAATACTTTTTTCCCTCACTTGCCATTTGCCACATAGAAGCTAAATATTTTTAGAATGTAATTATAGGTAGCACTTCTTCTTTTATTCCAGGCTTTATCTAAATATTCCACGAACGGAAATACACAATGGACAAAAAAACATTTCAATTTCTCCTCATCGCTCAGCCACATAATAACAGGGTATATCGGGTGGGCTTTCTGAAATAAGAGCAAGTGTATATCGTGGTACAAAGGGCAATAGAGGATACTAATGACCATCAGCAGCATCTCCGCAACAGCCCTAGTTTTTAGAAGGTCAAGAGCTGTGCGTCCTCCGAAACACAACACAACCGAGCCGCACTGCTTCTTGACACAATGCCCACTTAACCCGGAATGAGTGTGGATCCCGCACCAATGTGTTGGAGGAAACACTGTACACCAGGCGACCGTGTCAGCGTGCACTGCGCCCGCCACAGGAGTTACTAGTGCGCGATGGGACAAGAACATCCCTGCTGGCCAAACCCTCCCCTAACCTGGGTGACGCTGGGCCAATTGTGCGCTGCTCCATGGTCGCGGCCGGCTGCTTAGACCACTGCACCACTCGGGAGGCCCTCAGCTATTGTGTGTGTGTTGGTGACAATTGTTAATAGTGTGTGCTGTTTTGTTTGACTCAACCATTGTGAGTCAGGGCTTCATCTTTATTAGTTTGGTATAGGTTTGACTCTAGTGTGCATGTATTAGGAGTGCGAAGAAACCCTCTCGTCCCCCGTAGGTTCGTCAGAGGACAGCGAGGACGTCCCTCACTCTGACTCTGTGGAGCTGCAAGAGTATCCCCACCCCAGGGGTCGGAGTTCAAGTCCTCAGTCGGCACATCCGCCTCTGCGCCTTCGACGGCACTCAGGTGGGACACCTCTACACTGCCGTGCTCACCCATGATGCCTTTTTGACTGGATTGTGTCTTTCTACACTCTTCTCTTGCCCAACATTTGTTTCTTTCAACATACCTCTTTTTTTAATAATGTCAGTGTGGCTGTTGTGGATGTTGTGAGTGAGGGTCAATAGTTTCGTTGTTGACCGTCTTCTCTTTTTAGGTTCTTAGTAACATCCATACCATCCGAGCCACTTGCAATGCAAACAACGTCAAGACCTGGTCCTTTTCTCCCCGGGTACTGCATCATTTCGACATCACTGAACACTCAAGCTATTGAAATGGAGCAGAGCGTACCATGCTGTATAGTCTGAATGTATTTCTGTAAAGCTAATAGTTTAGTTTAAATGCTTGTTTGGTTTGGTTTAGCAGATGACTGGGAATCTACCCAGCCTTTTGGACAGGGACTGTTTTCTGAGGTGCAACTTGGACACTCCTGAGCTGGGAATATTATTTGAACTTGGCGTCACATACATCCGAAATGTAAGCATTTCTTATACCATTCCTGAGAAAGACTACTCAAGTCTACAGCAAAGTTGTCTCTTTCAGTGTGCTAGCCATGTCTGTAGACTAACCCCTCTAGCAATGTCCTATGGGGTAGCTGTTATTTCTCCAACAGTATCTATAACATGATTTTTGAGTGATTCTTGGTTTGCATTGATTTATATTGAGCTCTTGCTCTCCAGTCTACCGGTGAGAGAGGAGACCTGAGCTGTGGCTGGGCCTTCCTGAAGCTCTTTGATGCCAATGGAGCTCCTGTCCCACACAGGTACTGTATTACTCCTTTGCTGGTCCGGAGCCAAAAAGACTCGCATTTCGATGTTGCCATCAACACAGATGCCCTAAGAGATATCATAATCTGATTTCATTGATCAGGCCATGTACTGTAGTGTACATGAGGGTGTTGTAGAACAGAAAGGTCATCTAGTCAGATTGGTGTTGCCCCTGTTTCACCTGTGTTGATGATCAGATACAGAGAACACCAGACTGCTTTTCCTACAGTAGTACAATACAGTATGTGTTTCAGTAGCTGTTTGTTAGTAATGAGGACTGCTCTCGGGCCGATGTTGTTCCGTCTCATTTCTCCCCAACACATCTGTCCCAAAGCCAAAAATGACTCGCAGCCCAGTATCGTCATCAACACATACAGTATGTCAGAAGAGATTTCATCGTCTGGGAGTGAATCTCATGCCTGTGTCTGTCTGTCTCTGTCTGTAGGACATATGAATTGCTTGTGCATGGAGGCACACCGTATGAAAAGGACATAGAGGTAGATCCGTCTTTAACAAGAGGAGGTATGAACGCGCAAAAAGTGCATATTAATTACATGTTAATAAATGAAGTTGTATTGAATTGATAGAGGTCATTATTACTAATATTATGTTGAGAATGAGAGTTTCTGAGGTTCTCATCGTCCATGTGATCTCTCTCTGGTCACAGCCACAGGAACAGGCATGTTCCAGCAGATGATGTTTTCCAGGAAACTCCCTAAACTCTTCCTCAAACTGAAATCGCCAAATGCTCGCACAAGGTCACAGCTGAGGTGAGTGTGGATTTTGGAATGGAAGCTACAGCACCTCTTGTCATGTTGGAGATCTCATAGTAGTTTGGATGTTCCTGTAGCTAGCTAACTCCTCTCCCTGCGTTGTCAGTGCTCTTCCAGACACTCTGGTGGGCAGTCTCTCCAGTATACACCTGCTGGTTCTACACAGACAACTACTGGCAGATGCTCTGCTAATGAACAGGGCTACCATGCAGAATGCAGGTAACACATGCAAGCACACTCCAACACATCCATGGACAGGATAATGGGTTGACTTCTGTTAGGTTCTGAAAAACAGAGTTAAAAACTCAAACGGATGACTAGAAAACGCTAAAACCAAGTTTATTCACCCACTGGGTCAAACAGCTGAAAAGACAAAGACATGTTTACACAAGGACATATATGTATACCCTCTACTGGGCAGAGTCAACTCCTTGCACATCTAGATATTTCAAGTTAGAAGTTCGAATCCAACAGTCCCCCCTATTTAACAGTAACTCCGTACTGTTCAAAATGATATAAACTTGGAAATTACTTATAAATGAACAAAAAAAATGAACATTAACAAAAAATTAAACATGATTAACATTCACAGTTGATTTGTCTATTTACACCTCCGAGACTTATGTCCTCTGATCTATAATCACACTATGCACACTCTGATTTCCATCTCTCGTCGGACAACTGATAATGACATTTCAGCTGGTGCTTTTGACTTCCTCCATTTCAGCTGGAGCTTTTGACTGTCTCCATTTCCTCCTTGGGGTTCCTAAGAGTGTGATTGCACAAGACTTGAAAAGCAAAAGAGACACAAAACATAACAGGTATTAATGATGCGTTAAGCTATGCATAATTATATATGCAAAGAAAAACCGAAGTTTGATAACATGACGATTCCCACTCTCTCTTCGCCTGACTATGCCTTCGGGATACTTTTCTGCTGGGTTCCACAAACATGAAGGCCCTAAAATACTTCATTTTTTAATTTTTTTATTTCACCTTTATTTAACCAGGTAGGCCAGTTGAGAACAAGTTCTCATTTACAACTGCGACCTGGCCAAGATAAAGCAAAGCAGTGTGATAAAAACAACAACATCACAGAGTTACACATGGGATAAACAAAACATACAGTCAATAATACAATAGAAAATCTATATACAGTGTGTGCAAATGTAGTAAGTTATGGAGGTAAGGCAATAAATAGGCCATAGTGCAAAATAATTACAATTTAGTATTAACACTGGAATGATATATGTGCAAATAGAGATACTGGGGTGCAAATGAGCAAAATAAATAACAATATGGGGATGAAGTAGTTGGGTGGGCTAATTACAGATTGGCTGTGTACAGGTGCAGGGATCGGTAAGCTGCTCTGACAACTGATGCTTAAAGTTAGTGAGGGAGATAAGTCTCCAGCTTCAGAGATTTTTGCAGTTTGTTCTAGTCATTAGCAGCAGAGAACTGGAAGGAATGGCAGCCAAAGGAGGTGTTGGCTTTGGGGATGACCAGTGAGATATACCTGCTGGAGCGCATACTACGGAGGGGTGTTGCTATGGTGACCAATGAGCTAAGATAAGGCAGGGCTTTGCCTAGCAGAGATTTATAGACGACCTGGAGCCAGTGGGTTTGGCGACGAATATGTAGTGAGGGCCAGCCAACGAGAGCGTACAGGTCACAAGGGTGGGTAGTATATGGGGCTTTGGTGACAAAACGGATGGCAGTGTGATAGACTACATCCAATTTGCTGAGTAGAGTGTTGGAGGCTATTTTGTAAATGACATCGCCGAAGTCAAGGATCGGTAGGATAGTCAGTTTTACGAGGGCATGTTTGGCGGCATGAGTGAAGGAGGCTTTGTTGCGAAATAGGAAGCCGATTCTAGATTTAACTTTGGATTGGAGATGCTTAATGTGAGTCTGGAAGGAGAGTTTACGGTCTAACCAGACACCTAGGTATTTGTAGTTGTCCACATATTCTAAGTCAGACCCGCCGAGAGTAGTGATTCTAGTCGCGGGTGCCAGCAGCGTTCGATTGAAGAGCATGCATTTAGTTTGACTAGCGTTTAAGAGCAGTTGGAGGCTACGGAAGGAGTGTTGTATGACATTGAAGCTCGTTTGGAGGTTTGTTAACACAGTGTCCAATGAAGGGCCAGATGTATACAAAATGGTGTCGTCTTCGTATAGGTGGATCTGAGAGTCACCAGCAGCAAGAGCGACGTCATTGATATACACAGAAAATAGAGTCGGCCCGAGAATTGAACCCTGTAGCACCCCCATAGAGACTGCCAGAGGTCCAGACAACAGGCCCTCCGATTTGACACATTGAACTCTATCTGAGAAGTAGTTGGTGAACCAGGCGAGGCAGTCATTTGAGAAACCAAGGCTATTTAGTCTGCCAATAAGAATGCGGTGATTGACAGAGTCGATGAAGACGGCTGCACAGTACTGTCTATTATCGATCGCGGTTATAATATCGTTTAGGACCTTAAGCGTGGCTGATGCTTTCACCCAGTCTTCCCACGTTAAGCCACAGGTTAGAAAAAGTGTGATAACGCCATCATTTTCACTTCGCTCCCCATCTCCTTCTTCCTCCATGGCCACACGATATACAGCACCCAATGTCACAGGAAGGCCAAAAAGATCATCAAGGACATCAACCACCCGAGCTGCTGCCTGTTCACCCCACCCCTTTGTGAACACCCTCGTTACAGTGTAAACTTTGGGTCCCAACGGTTGATACGCAGCCACCTTCTGACACCTTCCTGCTGGCGGTTAGGAATGAGGGAGAAATTAGTGCTGTTGGAAGAGTACCCAACCTTTCAAAACTCTGAGTCACATGTTTCTTAATCACACTCTACAGGAGATGTGATGCTATTATTACAGCGAACTTCCCTTCCGGTGAAGTGGCCTCCTGTATACAGGGATCTGTGGCTATTCTTTCAAGCGTTGTACCTTCTTTGATGAACCCCTCACTGAAAGTTGACAATAGTGTCTGAAATGACAACAATCAATCAATCATCAAATTTGATTTATAAAGCCCTTTTTACATCAGCAGATGTCACAAAGTGCTATACAGAAACCCAGCGTAAAACCCCAAACAGCAAGCAATGCAGATGTAGAAGCACGGTGGCTAGGAAAAACTCCCTAGAAAGGCAGAAACCTAGGAAGAAACCTAGAGAGGAACCAGGCTCTGAGGGGTGGCCATTGCCCTTCTGGATGTGCCGGGTGGAGATTATACAGTGGGGAAAAAAGTATTTAGTCAGCCACCAATTGTGCAAGTTCTCCCACTTAAAAAGATGAGAGAGGCCTGTAATTTTCATCATAGGTACACGTCAAATATGACAGACAAAATGAGAAAACAAATCCAGAAAATCACATTAGTAGGATTTTTTATGAATTTATTTGCAAATTATGGTGGAAAATAAGTATTTGGTCACCTACAAACAAGCAAGATTTCTGGCTCTCACAGACCTGTAACTTCTTATTTAAGAGGCTCCTCTGTCCTCCACTCGTTACCTGTATTAATGGCACCTGTTTGAACTTGTTATCAGTATAAAAGACACCTGTCCACAACCTCAAACAGTCACACTCCAAACTCCACTATGGCCAAGACCAAAGAGCTGTCAAAGGACACCAGAAACAAAATTGTAGACCTGCACCAGGCTGGGAAGACTGAATCTGCAATAGGTAAGCAGCTTGGTTTGAAGAAATCAACTGTGGGAGCAATTATTAGGAAATGGAAGACATACAAGACCACTGATAATCTCCCTCGATCTGGGGCTCCACGCAAGATCTCACCCTGTGGGGTCAAAATGATCACAAGAACGGTGAGCAAAAATCCCAGAACCACACGGGGGACCTAGTGAATGACCTGCAGAGAGCTAGGACCAAAGTAACAAAGCCTACCATCAGTAACACACTACGCGCCAGGGACTCAAATCCTGCAGTGCCAGACGTGTCCCCCTGCTTAAGCCAGTACATGTCCAGGCCCGTCTGAAGTTTGCTAGAGTGCATTTGGATGATCCAGAAGAGGATTGGGAGAATGTCATATGGTCAGATGAAACCAAAATAGAACTTTTTGGTAAAAACTCAACTCGTCGTGTTTGGAGGACAAAGAATGCTGAGTTGCATCCAAAGAACACCATACCTACTATGAAGCATGGGGGTGGAAACATCATGCTTTGGGGCTGTTTTTCTGCAAAGGGACCAGGACGACTGATCCGTGTAAAGGAAAGAATGAATGGGGCCATGTATCATGAGATTTTGAGTGAAAACCTCCTTCCATCAGCAAGGGCATTGAAGATGAAACGTGGCTGGGTCTTTTACAGTGTAGACCTCCAAAATCAACCTGATACCCCAAATAAACAGTTTAGGGCAATCCTAAATAAATGTACGGGTACAGTTGACCACCCCCCTCCTTCCCGGTACTCATCTTTTGGCGTATCTTCATTTTCTTCTTCAGATAGCGTTACAGTTCATCCTCCCAGGACACATATGTAACTCATGCCTGTCAAAGTGGATGGCCCTTGATAATGTCCCGATTTCAATATCTGGGGGATTATCCGATTTTCCCAAGCACACAAATCTCTCACCTGAGCCGCCATCACCATTCTGTACAGACCATTCTGTCTGGTCCATTTTCCCACCAGTGCACCAGCAGCAGGAGAGGAGTTTGAACATAATCTCTCTCCATGCTCACTCCACATGCACGGTCTCAGGACTCATGCCGTGCTTCTGCTGCTTGTACTCAGGTTGCTGGCTCGGACTCAGGTCACAGGTAGGAGTGGTGAAAGACAGGGCCGTAGTGAACACCATTTCCGCCATTACTTCAGCCGGTTGCGGGGGAGGGGGGGGGTGAGGGTGAGCTCACACTGTTCTCGTTGTATTATTCCCTTCATGCATATAGATACCATCGGTAATCACTATCGCCACAACTTCGAGAAAGGACAGACCAAAACAACAGTTTAAGGCATTTCTGATTCAGAGAATCCAAACAACTATTTACCGTATGACAAATTATTACCAATATTCCCAATTTCCTTAATACAAAATTCCTGAGACAAATGTCCAAGAGCATAACAACACACTGTTGAAACCATTTTCCAAATTGGCTTCTACTCCCTTATCATACTGGCGACCTCACCGCAGAGTTACCGGGTCTGGGAGTTAGAGCGCTAACCCTTAGGGAGAAACCCCGACCATACAACAGACCCAATCTAGTGAGATTTGTATTGAAACAAAGACAAAAACAAAACAACAAAAACCTTAAACAGCTATACACTTCTTCATATTATACTTAAATCTCACCCAATGTCTCTATCCTTTCTAGTGAGGTGGATCAGGCCTCACTAGGAAGTCAGGACAAAGGTCATTCAACACCATTAAGTATTTTCTTTCCCTTTTCTTTCCCTGTACTTCAGAAACCATTTAAAAACATTTCAAACATTTCCATCAATCTGCGTACCCAGTTTACAACCAAATTAAAAACACCCCACACAGTAAATCAAACACAGTATTAACACCACTAACAAATATTCATAACCGGTGGGTTGTGTGTGCTGGTGTGTGTGGTAAAATGTAGGGCAAAAACAAACAAATGGCCAGGCCTTACTTATCTGGGAGCTCCCTTTACGGTCGGATCCGGATACCTTTATACTTTATAAAACTGCAGAATTTGCACATCTAGACAGCCAATACATCTATGTTGCTAGGCAGGAACTTAAGTGGTTCCTCTCATTGGTGTAGTCATGGCCCTGCCTCCTATGTGTGTATGTCATAGGAATGTTCCTTCTCCGTTCATCTGACCTGACCTCCGCCCACATTCCTCACTCCTCCCTAATCCACAGCTAGACAACCTTATCAGTGACTGAAACCAGACCGTTGCCCTTCTCCTCTCCATTGTCACGTTCGTCGTATTGAACAGACCAAGGCGCAGCGTGATGAACGAACATGTTTAACTTTATTATCTTTAGTGATAATAGAACACAATCAACAAAACAAGAAACGACTCGTGAAGTCCACGGTAACAATGACCGAACACGGAACAAGAACCCACAAACACAAAGGGAAAATAGACAGTATAAATATGGCTCCCAATCAGAGACAACCAACGACAGCTGACACTCGTTGCCTCTGATTGGGAGTCACTCTAGCCAACATAGAAATAAACACAACAGAATTACCAACATAGAAATAAACACATAGAATGAACACACCCTGGCTCAACATATAGAGTCCCAGAGCCAGGGTGTGACATCCATAGGATACATGAGACTTAACCCTAACATGTTCTGACAGAATGTAAACTTTCTGCACTCCCCTTTCTCACTCAGTAGATTTCCATTCACTCAGTTCTAATAGTGTAAGATATTTGAAGTTAGAAGTTTGAATCCAACACTACATATGATATGTTGGATACAGCATCCCCACCATTGATCAGGTCACATAGTAGTCTACATGATGGTGTCTTCCACATAGAACAGAGTCCGGTTTCCCGATAGCGATGGAATTTTGGCTTATGAGTGTTTTTAACAATGCATCGTTCCTATAATGGCCGAAGATAAACACCACGCATAGAGAACATCCAATACGTGTGTTGTTGGAGCACTTGTCGATACTGAGAGGATCGAAAGAAAGGCAGCGCTGCTCCTGGATCAGCTTTCTCCATTCAAATTTTACCTCAACATTAGAATTATTCCACAATACTGATGATGGATCAGCATCTAGAGATCAGCAGCAGCTGTAAGCGGCGGTCGTGTCGCAAAACTAAGGCCGTTGCTGAAATAAAGACGGTTCTCCTAGTTATTTTTCGATGATCTCATTTTGCTCTTTTGTAGCTTTGGCAGCTATGTGTGTGTTTTCTATACCTGTTCACTCATTTTACATTTACATTTGAGTCATTTAGCAGACGCTCTCATCCAGAGCGACTTACAGTTAGTGAGTGCATACATTATTTTTTTCATACTGGGAATCGAACCCACAACCCTGGCGTTGCAAACGCCATGCTCTACCAACTGAGCTACATCCCTGCCGGCCATTCCCTCCCCTACCCTGGACGACGCCGGGCCAATTGTGCGCCGCCCCATGGGACTCCCGGTCACGGCCGGCTACGACAGAGCCTGGATTCGAACCAGGATCTCTAGTGGCGCAGCTAGCACTGCGATGCAGCGCCTTAGCCTTAGACCACTGCGCCACTTCCTGTAGGCTTTACAGATGCTCCCCTCCCCTTGGTTGCAACCCTTCTAATTTAGTGTACCCTGCACGCCCAACCCATGTGGAATTCCTGGTCTCTGGCAGCATTTGGAGGTGCCGATCTGCGGTCAAGAACGCCGAGTTCATCTCAGCCTATGCCTCCCTTCAGTCCCTTGACTTTTTGGCCCTGACGGAGACATGGGTCACCCCAGAGAACCCTGCTACTCCAGCTGCTCTTTCTTCATCTGACTACGTTTTCTCTCATAGTCCAAGAGCATCTGGTCATCGCGGTGGTGGCACAGGGCTACTCATTTCTCCTCAATTGAGATTTTATATTTTCTCCCTAACTCACCTGTCCATCTCCTCATTTGAATACCGTCACTTGTCCACTCAAGCTTAACATTGTTGTCATCTACCGCCCACCAGGTGCTCTTAGAGAGTTCCTCAATGAGCTTGACACCTTGATAAGCTAATTTCCTGACAATGGCTCACCGCTCTTTGTACTTTGCGACTTCAACCTCCCGACGTCTGCCTTCGTTTAATTTCTTTCCAACTCTCTTTCCCCTCTTTGCCTCTTTTAACCTCACCCTTTCCCAATCCCCTCCAACTCACAAGGCAGGAAATACGCTTGACCTCATCTTTACTAGAGGCTGTTCACCTACTAATCTCACTGCAACCCCCCTCCAGGACTATGATCACTACTTTGTTTCCTTTTCTGTCTCCCTCTCCTCCAACCCTAGCCACTCAGCCCCTACCCAGATGGTAATGTGCCGTCACAGTCTTCACTATCTCTCTCCTCTTCTATCCTATCCTCTCTCCCTTCTGCTAAATCCTTCTCCCTCCTGTCTCCTGGTTCTGCCTCTTCAACCCTAGTCGCATCCTATGACTCGCACTGTCCCCTTTCCTCTGAGCCGGCTCGGGCACTGCCCGCTCAAAGACCTCTCCATCAGGGTTGACAACTCCACGTTGTCCCCGTCCCAGAGTAAATATTTCCACAGCACCCCCCTCGCTCCCTCTTCCCCTGTACTTACTATGACTGTGATATGTGGTTGTCCCACTTAGCTATCTTAAGATGAATGCACTAACTGTAAATCGCTCTGCATATGAGTGTCTGCTAAATGACTCAAATGTAAAATGTAAATATTACCACCTAAATGGCTGCTTATCCTAATGGTTACCCAATAATAATGCACTAAATCACAGATTGCACATCATTGCACACTCATCACTAAGCTAAGGACCCTGGGACTGAACACCTCCCTCTGTAGCTGGATCCTGGACTTCCTGACAGGCCGCCCCCAGGTGATGAGGGTAGGCAACAACACCTCCATCATTAAGTTTGCAAATGACACGACGGTGGTAGGCCTGATCACCAACAACGATGAGACAGCCTATAGGGAGGAGGTCAGAGGCCTGGCATTGTGGTGCCAGGACAACAACCTTTCCCTCAGCGTGAGCAAGACAAAGGAGCTTATCATGGACTACAGGAAACGGAGGGCTGAACACGCCCCCATTCACATCGACGGAGCTGTAGTGGAGCGGGTTGAGAGATTCAAGTTCCTCCTCACTAACGACCTATCATGGTCCAAAAACACGACAACGCCTCTTCCCCCTCAGGAGGCTGAAAAGATTTGTCATGAGCCCTCAGGTCCTCAAAAAGTTATACAGCTGCACCATTGAGAGCATCTTGACTGGTTGCATCACCGCTTGGTATGGCAACTGCTCTGCATCCGAACGCAAGGCGCTACAGAGGGTAGTGCGTACGGCCAAGTACATCACTGGGGCTGAACTCCCTGCCGTCTAGAGAGAGAGAGGGAGCGAGAGAGAGCTAGCTATATTTCGTAGTATATATATTTTTCACTTTCACTTACTTAGCTAGCATCGAATGCAGCTAGCTAGTTTGGCTTACCCAAACACCCGGCTCAAACAGAGAGGGTTGCTATGTTAGCTAGCTGACTATGGCTATCCAATACTGGAACTTTTCCAAGTCAAGGTAAGCTTTTGGTTTTATTAGTCTATTGTCACCGGGGCCCACCGGTGTATCTGCTAAACTGCTTGCTGCTGACTGTACGCTGTACTGCAGTGGTTCCCAACCTTTTTCGGTTATTGTACCACCAACGGAATTACCCCGAGTACCCCGAGGAGTCCTAGTACTTCTGGTTAGGAACCACTGCCGTACTGCATGATTGAAGCAGGTTTAGTAACGCGTTAGTGTCGTAGAAATATTTGACTCAAAAGTAGTCAACTCAAAAATATCTCTCAAGAAACTGGAGCCTGTGAATCCAAAAATTATACTTTTATTATCTAATAACAAAAGCCGAGCAGTTCCATGGAACTGGCTCAAAGATTGGCTCAAAGATCTCATTTTATACAAATACAAGTGCATAGTCATGTTTACATAGCATATACAGCTACTTCCCTTAAGATAACTGATTAACATCTTTAACTGCCACGCCACCATTATCTTTCGAAGTCCAATAACACATGTTGTTTACTCTTACAAGGGCTACATGCGCTTTCCAATTGAAGCCTCTTTCCCTTATCTCTTTATATTGGTGGCGTGACTCAGACACTTTCTTAAAAATAATATGCATACATTGATTAAAGCATGGTTACACACTGTATTGGCTATATTCCTTATTTAAACATGCATCTGGATTATATAATGTCAATCATGTTTACTATATTTTACTTTTGACATTTCCCAACATTTGCCTTAATGATACATAAAATATTACCATATTAGTTATAGTAGCTATGTTGACTATGACCTGACAACAATGTAGGCTGTGTGTAGCGGTTATGATATGTTTTTTTAGATGGTCACAGACAGCTGATGTATTGTACACTGAAGTCCACAAGCGAAGGGAAAAGATGAGAGGACAGCACATAGATAGATGCGAGAAGGAATGATATATACAACAAGCTGTTTGTATGTGGCTGCTATGAAAGTGAACTGTGTTTGCGTGTGATCAGGAGTGTATTCATTATGCCGATTCTGTTGAAAAACGTTTCTTAAACAAAAGCAAACGGAACGAAACAGGGATAAACATACCTGAATTTGTCCAATAGAAACTCTTGTGTGAAACTGTTGGACTAATGATTACACCCTAGATCAGCAAGATGCAGGCAAGAGTGTGCAACGCGGTATTGAATGTGTCACTGTCTGTCACCTTGATTACTCAAAATTCTCTCGACCTTTGCACCTACGTTGTAAACTTTCAATTCATAGGCTAGGTTGTAGCAACCTCATAATGGGTACGTGGAAAATTTGAGTATCATGTAGTAGCCTAAACCTATCAATGTTACATTGAGCTGGGTGAATGGAATATGAATGACATTCATCCAACATGCTGTAATAGAAATAAGGCCATGTTGATCAAAAAATGTTTTATCATCCTCCCTCATCTTAAACGGCACCGACTGCCACTGATACACACACTACATATTTCCATTTTTTATTATTAGTAAATGTGTCATTATGTGGTATTGTGGGTAGATTGATGAGAAGAAAAACATTTATTTAATCCATTTTAGAATAAGGCTGTATAGTTTTTTATTTATTTATCAAATATTTGTCTTTTTAACTCTGCAATGTTAGGATTGGGCTCATAAGCATATCACTGTAAAGTCTACACCTGTTCTATTCGGCACATGTGACCAATAAAATTGGATTTGATTTGAGTCTTTTTGGGTAATTCTCTTAAGACCTTTCCACACCTGGATTGTATAATATTTGCCCATTATTCTTTTTTTAATTTTTCAAGCTCTGTCAGTTGATTGTTGATCATTGCTAGACAGCCATTTTCAAGTCTTGCCATAGATTTTTAAGTCAAAACTGTAACTAGGCCACTCAGGAACATTCAATGTCATCTTGGTAAGCAACGCCAGTGTAGAAGTGCCTTGTTGCAAACAGGATGCATATTTTGGAATATTTGAATTATGTACAGGTTTCCTTCTTTTCACTGTCATTTAGGTTAGTATTGTGGAGTAACTACAATGTTGTTCATCCATCCTCAGTTTTCTCATATCACAACCATTCAACTCTGTAACTCTTTTAAAGTCACCATTGGCCTCATGGTGAAATCCCTGAGCAGTTTCCTTCCTCTCTGGCAACTGAGTTAGGAAGGACGCCTTTATCTTTGTAGTGACTGGGTGTATTGATACACTATCCAAAGGCCTAATTGATAACTTCACCATGCTCAAAGGGATATTCAATGTCTGCTCTTTTTATTTTTACACATCTACCAATCGGTGCCCGTCTTTGCAAGGCATTGAAAAACCACCCTGTTCTTTGTGGTTGAATCTGTGCTTGAAATGTACTACCCAATGGAGGGACCTTACAGATAATTGTATGTGTGGGGTACAGAGATGGGGTAGTCATTAAAAAAATAATGTTAACCACTATTATTGAAGACGTAATGAGTCCATGCAACTTATTATGCGATTTGTTAAGCACATTTTTACTCCTGAACTTATTTAGGCTAACAAAGGGGTTGAACACTTATTGACTCAAGACATTTCAGCTTAAATCTTTGTATTAATTTTGAAAAATGTCTACAAACAGAATTCCAATTTGACATTATGGGGTATTGTGTGTAGATCAGTGACACAAAATCTCAATTTAATCCATTTTAGATTCAGGCTGTTACACAACAAAATGTGGAAAAAGTAAAGGTGTGAATACTTTCTGAAGGCACTGTATTGGCCCATGTAGCCTATTTATGTTTTACTGCAGTCATCTTTCGATTTTCATTTGAAGCATTTTTTTATCCTTCACTTGTTGGTAACAATTGCAAAGACATTGGCAACATTTGTTTGTAGTCAACTTTGTTCTCAAGTTATCAGTGGTTACAGAGAGACAGATAAACATCTTGATTCTACACTGAGTGTACAAAACATTAGGAACTCTTTCCATGACATAGACTGACCAGGTGAATCCAGGTGACAGCTATGATCCCTTATTGATGTCACCTGTTAAATCCACTTCAATCAAATCAAATTGTATTGGTCACTACACATATTTAGCAGATGTTATTGCGGGTGTAACTAAATGCTTGTGTTCCTAGCTCCAACAGTGCAGTAGTATCTAAAAATTCACAACAATACATACAAATCTAAAAGTAAAAGAATGGAATTAAGAAATATGTAAATATTAGGATAAGCAATGTCAGAGTGGCATTGACTAGAATACAGTAGAATACAGTATATACATATGAAATGAGTAAAACAGTATGCAAACATTATTAAAGTGACCAGTGTTCCATTATTAAAGTGACCAGTGATCCATGTCTATGTACATAGGGCAGCAGCCTCTAAGGTGCAGGGACGAGTAACTGGGTGGTAGCCAGCTAGTGACAGTGACTAAGTTCAAGGCAGGGTACTGGGTGGAGGCAGACCGGTTAAAGAAGGAATTTTAAGCCTTGAGATAATTGAGACATGGATTGTTTATGTGTGCCATTCAGAGGGTGAATGGGCAAGACAAAGGATTTATGTGCCTTTGAATGGGATGTGGTGCCAGGCACACCGGTTTGAGTGTGTCAAGAACTGCAACACTGCTGGGTTTTTTCACGTTCAACAGTTTCCCGTGTGTATCAAGAATGGTGCTCCACCCAAAGGGTATCCAGCTAACTTGACACAACTGTGTGAAGCATTGAAGTCAACATGGGCCAGCATCCCTGTTGAACGCTTTCAACACCTTGTAGAGTCCATGCCCCGACAAATTGAGGCTGTTCTGTGGGCAAAAAGGGGTGCAACTCAATATCAGCTAAGTGTTCCTAATGTTTTGTACACTCAGTGTATGTTTAGCTGAGATCTTCTGTGTATAAAGTGACACGGAAGGGCAAAAAAGAATCTAACGATTCACTTAGTTGTTCTACGAGTGGTCTGAGGCAGTTGGTAAATAACAAGCGTTTTCAAGTGCAACTTTAGTAATGATGGTTTTGGGAAACAGCTCAGAGATTTAACGATGCTCCTATGAAGGTTCTAATGATGAACTTACAGTGAGGGAAAAAAGTATTTGATCCCCTGCTGATTTTGTACGTTTGCCCACTGACAAAGAAATGAACAGTCTATAATTTTAATGGTAGGTTTATTTGAACAGTGAGAGACAGAATAACAACAAAATAATCCAGAAAAACGCATGTCAAAAATGTTATAAATTGATTTGCATTTTAATGAGGGAAATAAGTATTTGACCCCCTCTCAATCAGAAAGATTTCTGGCTCCCAGGTGTCTTTTATACAGGTAACGAGCTGAGATTAGGAGCACACTCTTAAAGGAGTGCTCCTAATGTCAGCTTGTTACCTGTATAAAAGACACCTGTCCACGAAGCAATCAATCAATCAGATTCCAAACTCTCCACCATGGCCAAGACCACAGAGCTCTCCAAGGATGTCAGGGACAAGATTGTAGACCTACACAAGGCTGGAATGGGCTACAAGACCATCGCCAAGCAGCTTGGTGAGAAGGTGACAACAGTTGGTGTGATTATTCGCAAATGGAAGAAACACAAAAGAACTGTCAATCTCCCTCGGCCTGGGGCTCCATGCAAGATCTCACCTCGTGGAGTTGCAATGATCATGAGAACGGTGAGGAATCAGCCCAGAACTACACGGGAGGATCTTGTCAATGATCTCAAGGCAGCTGGGACCATAGTCACCAAGAAAACAATTGGTAACACACTACGCCATGAAGGACTGAAATCCTGCAGCACCCGCAAGGTCCCCCTGCTCAAGAAAGCACATATACAGGGCTGTCTGAAGTTTGCCAATGAACATCTGAATGATTCAGAGGAGAACTGGGTGAAAGTGTTGTGGTCAGATGAGACCAAAATCGAGCTCTTTGGCATCAACTCAACTCGCTGTGTTTGGAGGAGGAGGAATGCTGCCTATGACCCGAAGAACACCATCCCCACTGTCGAACATGGAGGTGGAAACATTATGCTTTGGGGGTGTTTTCTGCTATGGGGACAGGACAACTTCACCGCATCAAAGGGACGATGGACGGGGCCATGTACCGTCAAATCTTGGGTGAGAACCTCCTTCCCTCAGCCAGGGCATTGAAAATGGGTCGTGGATGGGTATTCCAGCATGACAATGACCCAAAACACACGGCCAAGGCAACAAAGGAGTGGCTCAAGAAGAAGCACATTAAGGTCCTGGAGTGGCCTAGCCAGTCTCCAGACCTTAATCCCATAGACAATCTGTGGAGGGAGCTGAAGGCTCGAGTTGCCAAACGTCAGCCTCGAAACCTTAATGACTTGGAGAAGATCTGCAAAGAGGAGTGGAACAAAATCCCTCCTGAGATGTGTGCAAACCTGGTGGCCAACTACAAGAAACGTCTGACCTCTGTGATTGCCAACAAGGGTTTTGCCACCAAGTACTAAGTCATGTTTTGCAGATGGGTCAAATACTTATTTCCCTCATTAAAATGCAAATCAATTTATAACATTTTTTACATGCGTTTTTCTGGATTTCTTTTGTTGTTATTCTGTCTCTCACTGTTCAAATAAACCTACCATTAAAAATTATAGACTGATCATGTCTTTGTCAGTGGGCAAACGTACAAAATCAGCAGGGGATCAAATACTTTTTTCCCTCACTGTAGCCTTAAGATGCTTTTGGGAAACCGGGCCCAGGAAGGTCATCTAGTCAGATTGGTGTTGTCCTTGTTTCACCTGTGTTGATGATCAGATACAGAGAACACCAAACTGCTTTTCCTACAGTAGTACAGTACAGTATGTGTTGCAGTAGCTGTTTGTCACCAATGAGGAATGCTCTCGGGCCGATGCCATTCCGTCTCATTTCTCCCCAACAGATCTGATCTGTAGTCCTCTGCTGGCCACCTTCCCAGAGATCATGGACCAAACGGACCTGCTGGATGCCCTGAGGGTAAATTCCGTAGCCGGATCGAGGCTAGCTCATCTCACCACACCCTGAAAACCCAATGCAATTCATCTGCTGTTTTCAGGAAGCAGTGGGCTCTTTTATAGACTGATGGCTAGCTACAGTGTATTTACTAATATGTTGCAACATCCCCCTGACTGAATTGTTTGTCTGTTCAGAAGTCTTGGTTGGAGGCTGAGAACAATATGAAGAGATCTGAAAAGGTAAGCAAATCCTTAGAGCAGAACGCACAATACAAAAGATACCTAGGTTTTCCTCTTTTGTTTGTGACAAACTTTCACAACATTCAGACACAGATTAAGCCTAGTCCTGGACTGTAGCATTTTTTATTGGGATTCTCCATTTAAAGTGCTTTTTAGTGTGCAGGAATCCGGCCCTTACATATATTTGTAGTGAATTGTGAAGCAATTTTTTGTGGCACTGTTGAAGTGGCTTGTTCTGTGGGTATGTGTTTTGTGTGATGGTGGTTTTACGTGTGTGTGTGTGTGTTTTTCAGAGGGACCTACCCCTGCTGAAGAGGATGTTTGTGAGGGTGTACATGGACAACATATATCCTCTCCTCTACTCGGCTGACCTGCCCCCTCCTCGCTGGGCTGATGAAATGGTGGAGAACCAGCGGGCACGAGTCATCTTCGCCAGCCTACAGACCACCAGTACCCAGGAACACTTCCATACACACACAGACAGCCCCCCTCGCCACCAAGCCTTTGACATCTCACAGCTCACCTTTGACCTCCTCTGCATGGCCCAATAGCAACTGCATCAACCCTTCTGTTTCCAGAGTTATTTATTAGAAATTATAAACTGGGTGGTTCGAGCCCTGAATGCTGATTAGCTGACAGCTGTGGTATATCAGACCGTATACCATGGGTAAGACAGAACCGTTGGTAACCAGTTTATAATAGCAATAAGGAACCTCAGGGGTTTGTGGTATATGGCCAATATACCACGGCTAATGGCTGTATACAGGCACTCCATGTTGCGTCATGCATAAGAACAGCCCTTAGCCGTGGTATGTTGGCCATTTACCACACCCCCTCTGGCCTTATTGCTTAATTATATGTCACTATTTAGTTTTTGTATTTTTCTATATTTATAGTAAACTACTTGAGGCAATGACATTGCTCGTCACCCTTTTTAATTTTTTACTCAGATGTTTAAAATACAGTCACAGAAAGAAACAGGGCTTTGTGTAGAGTGCATTATTGCCAAACATCCACTAGGGAGTGATGGCGTTTACACACACACACCTTCACTCTTATGAAACTCTACAATAACCAATGTACTGTATGGAAGGTGTCAGAGCCTGAGATTAGACACGACAGGCTGTGATATTCACTCTCATTGATATGGTTAGGTAAATAGTTGGCTCCAAGAAAAGGAAAAACATTTCCCATTGTGCAGTTGCTCTGGAATGTGTGGTTATAACTGATACAACACATTTCCCATAAGGCATTATGAACAGTTTCATTATGTGGGTGTGGTTATAAGGTTTGGATTTTTTTCTTTCCGTGGGAAATTTAGGCTCACAGCCTAACCCTTTGCCTTGCCTAGCTGAGTAAGAGGTCATTACGACAGCCACAAGTGAGATACATACCTCTCCCTCTTAGTCATAATGGTGTACAAAACATAATGGTGTACAAAACAAAAGGAAAAATAGTGTGACTCTCCCAAATTTCCTCTTGGATGTAGGCCATGTGAAATGAACTTGCAAAACAGGTGAAGGACATATTGTGCCTTCGGAAGTATTCAGACCGCTTTACTTTTTCCACATTTTGTTACGTTACAGCCTTATTCTAAAATGTATTAAATCGTTTTTCCCCCCCTCATACATCTACACAAAATACCCCATAATGACAAAGCAAAAATAGGTTTTTATAAATTTTAGCAAATTTATTAAAAATAAAAAACTGAAAAATGACGATTATGTAAGTATTCAGACCTTTAACTCATTACTTTGTTGTAGCACCTTTGGCAGCGATTACAGCAATGAGTCTTCTTGGGAATGACGCAACAAGCTTGGCACACCTGTATTTGGGGAGTTTCTCCCATTCATCTCTGCAGATCCTCTCAAGCTCTGTCAGGTTGGATGGTCTCTCCAGAGATATTCGATCGGGTTCAAGTCTGGGCTCTGGCTGGGCCACTCAAGGACATTCAGAGACTTGTCCCGAAGCCACTCCTGCGTTGTCTTGGCTGTGTGCTTAGGGTCATATTCCTATTGGAAGGTGAACCTTCTCCCCAGTCTGAGGTCCTGAGCACTCTGGAGCAGGTTTTCATCAAGGATCTCTCTGTACTTTGTTCTGTTAATATTTTCCTCTATCCTGACTAGTCTCCCAGTCCCTGCCGATGAAAAACATCCCCACAGCATGATGCTGCCACCACCATGCTTCACCGTAGGGATGGTGCCAGGTTTCCTCCAGATGTGATTCTTGGCATTCAGGCCAAAGAGTTCAATCTTGGTTTCATCAGACCAGAGAATCTTGTTTCTCATGGTCTGAGAGTCTTTAGGTGCCTTTTGGCAAACTCCAAGCGGGCTGTCATGTGCCTTTTACTGAGGAGTGGCTTCTGTGTGGCCACTGATTGGTGGTGCTGCAGAGATGGTTGTCCTTCTGGAAGGTTCTCCCATCTCCACAGAGGAACTCTGGAGCTCTGTCAGAGTGACCATCGAGTTCTTGGTCACCTCCCTGACCAAGGCCCTTCTCCCCCGATAGCTCAGTTTTGCCGGGCGGCCAGCTCTTGGAAGAGTCTTAGTGGTTCCAAACGTCTTCCATTTATGAATGATGGAGGCCGATGGGTTCTTGGGGACCTTCAATGCTGCAGAAATGTTTTGGTACCCTTCCCCAGATCTGTGTCTCAACACAATCCTGTCTCGGAGCTCTATGCGTAATTCCTTCTGACATGCACTGTCAACTGTGGGACCTTAAATAGACAGGTGTGTGCTTTTCCAAATAATGTCCAATCAATTGAATTTACCACAGGTGGACTCCAATAAAGTTGTAGAAACATCTCAAGAATGATCAATGGAAACAGGATGCACCTGAGCTCAATTTTGTGTCTCTTATCAAAGGGTCTGAAAACTTATCTAGATAAGGTGTTTCTGTTTTTAATTTGTACAAAATTTGCAAACATTTCTAAAAACCTGTTTTTGCTTCGTCATTATGGGGTATTATGTGTAGATTGATTAGGAAAATGCTCGTCGGATGTGGCAGGGTTTGCAAACTATTACAGACTACAAAGGGAAACACAGCCGCGAGCTGCCCAGTGACACGAGCCTACCAGACGAGCTAAATTACTTCTACAGTGAGGGAAAAAAGTATTTGATCCCTTGCTGATTTTGTACGTTTGCCCACTGACAAAGACATGATCAGTCTATAATTTTAATGGTAGGTTTATTTGAACAGTGAGAGACAGAACAACAACAAAAAAATCCAGAGAAACGCATGTCAAAAATGTTATAAATTGATTTGCATTTTAATGAGGGAAATAAGTATTTGACCCCCTCTCAATCAGAAAGATTTCTGGCTCCCAGGTGTCTTTTATACAGGTAACGAGCTGAGATTAGGAGCACACTCTTAAAGGGAATGCTCCTAATCTCAGCTTGTTACCTGTATAAAAGACACCTGTCCACAGATCAATCAGCAATCAATCAATCAGATTCCAAACTCTCCACCATGGCCAAGACCATAGAGCTCTCCAAGGATGTCAGGGACAAGATTGTAGACCTACCCAAGGCTGGAATGGGCTACAAGACCATCGCCAAGCAGCTTGGTGAGAAGGTGACAACAGTTGGTGCGATTATTCGCAAATGGAAGAAACACAAAATAACTGTCCATCTCCCTCGGCCTGGTGCTCCATGCAAGATCTCACCTCGTGGAGTTGCAATGATCATGAGAACGGTGAGGAATAAGCCCAGAACTACACGGGAGGATCTTGTCAATGATCTCAAGGCAGCTGGGACCATAGTCACCAAGAAAACAATTGGTAACACACTACACCGTGAAGGACAGAAATCCTGCAGCGCCCGCAAGGTCCCCCTGGTCAAGAAAGCACATATACAGGCCCGTCTGAAGTTTGCCAATAACAAACGAAACGTGAAATTCTAGGTTAATAACACAAACCTTAACGGAACAAGATCCCACAACGTAACATGCCAACAGGCTGCCTAAGTTTGGTCCCCAATCAGAGACAACGAGCTACAGCTGTCTCTGATTGGGAACAACCCTGGCCAACATAGAAATACACGATCTAGAACAACAAACCTAGAAAACTAAACAAGGAAAAATCCACACCCTGGCTCAACATTTAAGAGTCCCCAGAGCCAGGGCGTGACAGTACCCCCCCCCAAAGGCGCGGACTGCGACCGCGCCAAGCAAACACAAGAGGGTAGGGGCCGGGTGGGCATTCTGCCTCGGCGGCGGATCCGGCTCCGGGCGTGACCACCACACTCTCTCTACCCCCCCGTTGCGCCCCTGGTCTGGTCTGGCCCCTCTGGCCGGAGCTGGACTGAACACCGGTGGAGCGGATTGCTCTGGCTCCGGCGTGGAGCAGCTGACTGGTGCCGGACCAGGCACCGGTGGAACAGGCACGGACCGTGCCGGACTGACGACGCGCACCACTGGCTTGGTGCGGGGAGCAGGAACGGGCCGGACCGGGCTGACGACGCGCACCACTGGCTTGGTGCGGGGAGCAGGAACGGGCCGGACTGGGCTGACGACGTGCACCACTGGCTTGGTGTGGGGAGCAGGAAC
The DNA here is from genome assembly GCF_020615455.1 of Coregonus clupeaformis. Lineage (NCBI taxonomy): Eukaryota > Metazoa > Chordata > Actinopteri > Salmoniformes > Salmonidae > Coregonus > Coregonus clupeaformis. The sequence continues at coordinate 17,621,447 of NC_059228.1, forward strand.
AGGCCGGACCGGGCTGGCGACGCGCACCACTGGCTTGGTGCGGGGAGCAGGAACGGGCCGGACCGGGCTGACGACGCGCACCATTGGCTTGGTGTGGGGAGCAGGAACAGGCCGGACCGGGCTGGCGACGCGCACCACTGGCTTGGTGCGGGGAGCAGGAACGGGCCGGACCGGGCTGACGACGCGCACCATTGTCTTGGTGCGGGGAGCAGGAACAGGCCGGACCGGGCTGGCGACGCGCACCACAGGCTTAGTGCGGGGAGCAGGAACGGGCCTGAGCGTACTGGGAACACACACCACTGGCCTTGTGCGGGAATCAGGAACGGGCCGGACCGGACTGGTGACACACACCACTTGCTTGGTGCGAGGAGCGGAACTGGGTTTCCTCATAAACCTCCGCTCCCTCTGCTGCCTAACCAGTTCCTCTCGCCGTGCCTCCACACTCTCCTTCTCCCTCGTGACCAGTGGCCCCCGTAACCTGCCGGCCTCCTCTGCTAACCTGCTGAACCGCTCTATCGCGGCCTTCTGCTGCCTCGTCGTCCACGGCGTGAGCCCCCCCCTAAATTTTTTTGGGGCTTGTCTATCCCCCGTGAACATGGCCTCCATGGCTCTCGCCAGACTCTCACTCTTCTCCTCCCAAGACCATCCTCTCTCCTCTTCACGCTGCTTGATCCAGTCGTGGTGGGATCTTCTGTCACGATCGTCGACAGATGCGGACCAAGGCGCAGCGTGATAAGCGTACATTCTTTTATTAAGTGTACACAACATGAACCAAAACAACAAACGAAACGTGAAGTCCTAGGTTAATAACACAAACCTTAACGGAACAAGATCCCACAACGTAACATGCCAACAGGCTGCCTAAGTATGGTCCCCAATCAGAGACAACGAGCTACAGCTGTCTCTGATTGGGAACCACCCTGGCCAACATAGAAATACACGATCTAGAACGACAAACCTAGAAAACTAAACAAGGAAAAATCCACACCTGTGGGCAGCTCACCCTGTGGTGTGTAATGAGAAGCAGCCAGACGCTGCACTTGACACATTGTCACGCCCTGGCTCTGGGGACTCTTAAATGTTGAGCCAGGGCGTGACAATGTGTCAAGTGCAGCGTCTGGCTGCTTCTCATTACACACCACAGACAAGCAAATATTATTTACATCATCAACGTAAGAATCACTACAAAACTTTTTGTATGAAGTCTTATACACTATATTAGCCCCAGCCTTTGGAACTTTGGTTTTCCTAGATATGGCTACTATATTGTGATCACTACATCCAATGGATTTGGATACTGCTTTAAAGCAAATTTCTGCAGCATTAGTAAAGATGTGATCAATACATGTTGATTATTTCATTCCTGTGCTGTTTGTAACTACACTGATAGGTTGACTGATAACCTGAACCAGGTTGCAGGTGCTGGTTACAGTTTGAAGCTTTTTCTTGAGTGGGCAGCTTGATGAATTCCATTCAATATTGAAATCACCCAGAACATATACCTCTCTGTTGACATCACATACATTATCAAGCATTTCACACATATTATCCAGATACTGACTGTTAGCACTTGGTGGTCTATAGCAGCTTCCCACAAGAATGGGCTTTAGGTGAGGCATATGAACCTGTAGCCATATTACTTCAACAGTATTTAACATGAGATCCTCTCTAAGCTTTACAGGAATGTGGTTGTTAATATAGACCGCAACACCACCCCCATTGACATTTCTGTATTTTCTGTAAATGGTATAACCATGTATTGCTACCACTGTATCATCAAAGGTCAGTTTCAGAGATAGTCAGAATATGAATGTCATCTGTTTCTAGCAAGTTATTGACTTCATGAACCTTCTTAGGCTACATATGTTAACGTGGGCTATTTAAGCACTTTCCTGGGATACTTGATTGTTTTCATTGCTTTACTGGGAAGCTTAGCAGAAGTAGACATGCTCATGCTATTTATGTTAGTGCAGGGTGAGCTGCCCACAGTGGATTTCCTACTAGGACACACCGCCTCAGTGCTAACAGTTGAACTGGTTCATAGGCACATGATTACTGCATACAATAGCTGTGAGATCCGCAGAGGCATTCAGGGCAGTTAGAGGGACATACATTAAATGACACTGTGTCTTCCAACGTCACTGGGATAATGTACATTTGCTGAAGCATTATGATAACTCAGTGACACAATGCTAGGGATTAAGTTAGCTGGGCTTGGGTCATTGATAAGTCATTGTCTCAACGCAGCCTTATAATGCTGTGAAAGGATCCAGGAACCCAAATGATTTGGGTGGATCCCATCCTCCTTATAAAATGGGCGGCAGGTAGCTTAGTGGGTAAGAGCGTTGTGCCAGTAACCGAAAGGTCGCTGGTTCTAATCCCCGAGCCGACTAGGTGAAAAATCTGTCGATGTGCCCTTAAGCAAGGCACTTAACCCTAATTGCTCCTGTAAGTCGCTCTGGATAAGAGCGTCTGCTAAATGACTAAAATGTAAAATGAGCATTGTTTCCAGAAGGTATCAAAATTGTCAATAAATGTTACACCCATATAGCTGCAATAGTCTCGTAGACAGTTATGGATGGCTAAAAGTCTGCTGAAATGTTCAATGCCACTATTTAGGGAAGGGGCCAGATATTGTGGGGGGTTTATTGGTCTCAAGCAGGGACCCAATCAGTTCTTTAAAATCCATCTTCAGCTGTTCTGAGCTGCCTTTCATAATGAACTATGATAGACTCAATTTCCTGATGCTGGTTTAAAATGTTTGTGAGCAGCTTATTGATGTCCTGTACTCGTGCTCCTGGATAGCGCAACGTTTTTGCTCCAGGGATTGAGACATTTCTCACCATTGAACTTCCCAATACAGCAGCCAGAGAGGGGAATGGAGAAATCCGCCCATTCCTACCCCTCACACAAATTGTTGAACCTTTCACGGGTCCACGAGAAGCAGGATAGCGTATGTACACTGCTCCCGGCGATAGGTCCAGTCCTCCCACAGCAGGCAGTGCTCCGTCTGATCCAGAGAGAGGGAAAGGAGCCGAACCCGACGACAAAGCCGCTGCTGGAGTCAGTGTAGTTGGTGTCAGCAGACACAGGCAATCCCACTGATGAAGGTGCAGGTAGATCATACAGATATACGTTTTTACCGCCTTTCTGATTTTCTCTATTTTTGATACTGAATGTTATGAGATCTTCAACCAAAACCTGATATTAGATAAAGGGAACCTGAGTTTATAATAACAAATGGTTTTGCCAGACAAATGGCTTTGCCAGACATAATGGGGGGCAGAGGGAACACTTATACATGTACTGATGAGAGGATATGAACCAGGTGTGTGTAATAAACAAGACAAAACAAATGGAATTATGAGATGATGAGCGGCAGTGGCTAGAAAGCCAGTGACGACGAACGCCGAAGCCTGCCCGAACAAGGAGAGGAGGCAGCTTTGGAGGAAGTCGTGACATAATGGGACCCATCTCGTCCAAAGAGTTGACTCAAGTTTGCCAAAAAGCCCCTGGAAGCACCTGGATGATCATCAAGACTCTTGGAAGAATGTTCTATGGATAGATGAGTCAAAAGTAAAACTTTTTGGACAACATGGGTCCCATTATGCCTGGCGAAAACCAAACACTTCATTCCACAGTAAGAACCAACGGTCAAGCATGGTGGTGGTAGTGTGATGGTTTGGGGATGCTTTGCTGCCTCGGGACCTGGACGACTTGCCTTAATAGAAGGAACCATGAATTTTGCTCTGTATCAGAGAATTCTACAAGAGAATGTCAGGCCATCCGTCTGTGAGCAGAAGCTGAAGCGCAGCTGGGTCAGGCAGCAAGACAATGATCCAAAACACACAATCAAGTCTACATGAAAATGGTTAAAAAGCTCAACCTAACCTTAACCCTTTAACCTAACGCCTAAACTTAACCCTAACCCTAACCCCTAGCCTAGCTAACGTTTTCCAGCTAGCTAACGTTAGCCACCTAGCCAGAATTCGTAAAATATCATATGTTTTGCAAATTTGCAACATAAAGAACTTTTGGCAAATTCGGAACATATAATACGAATTGTAATAAATAAAATATCATAAGAAATGGGTGATGGACATCCACAAATTAATACAGACCATACGAAACGTAACAGTGTCCTCAGATTTACGTACAGAATAATACGAAATGCTCTGAGACCAGGTTGATATACCAATATGGTTTCACACAGAGATCAATCAATCGGAGATCCCCATAATGTGTAATTAATTTATTGTTTCATCCCTTTTATGCCTTCATCTCACTGATTACTTACTACGATGAGCACACACATCCACTCACACACCCACTACACTACTGTAAATCTCACTGGCCCCAGTTGTTTCACCCAGTTGTTTCATCCAGTCGTTTTAAGGGTTTCAAAGTGTTACTTTTTCCTGGGTCTTTGTTTAGGAGTAAGTTCCATTACTCCCAGAACTGTGCTTTTAATGATAGAGCATAGAAGTCTAACATACAAGCACATTTTCGTCCACTTTCCCTCTCCTACCTGCCTCTCCTTGACTACCTTTGAACATTTTCAAAAGGAGGCCAGAGAGGATGGAGGACGCAGGAGTTGAGCAAATCTAATTGAGAAAAGGCCTATGAAATGAGAGCCTCCACTCGTGCGTCATCAGGCAAATAACGTCTCCAGGAGTGGATCCCAAAATAGAACAAAACGTTTAAGATCTCCTAAGCCTGTGTTTACCACAGACCTTATTTTCGGCATTTATCCAAAAACCCTACAAAAACTCCATTAATTTTCCCACAGGCTTTGTTCAAGAAACCATGGCGGAGTTAGTGCCTACAAAAAGACTCTATTACTACTGCTTTCTATAGAGTACCACAGCATGAGTCATTATTCCTATAAAACCTAGCAGTCGAACATGCAAATGGTTCAAATAATTTTTCCACCATTCATTTTTTCCATAGTGGATTTGAGAAAATAAGGGCTGTGTTTCGTGTAGACTTAAGGTGACTTTTATCAAAGTTATTCACCTGTATTACCCCCCAAAAATGAAACGCTAATTAGATAGCTATCATACAGAACTACAAATCTTCAGGTCACTCACCAGGGCCATGATGATTTGGACGAGACTGACGAATCAAGGCAAAGCTAACAATATCTGGATTAACTATTTTATGGATTCCGATATTATATTGATACTTTGTCTCGAGATATCAATTTGTAAATAATAATTAATAAATCAAAAACATATTTTTGGGAGTTGCTAGATGGCATTAGCTAGCGCTAGTCGGCTGTACCTGCGCCAAAACGCCGGAATTGTTCATCCTATATCTTGTTCTCCATTAGCTCTCAAAAACTCTAGGGGGCATTCTGCCTTCTCTCTACAGTTTTCAGTCATTAGCTTAACCCACAAACTACAATCCCAACGCTGTGTTTTAATGTTTAGAAACGTCAATAATCATCGCTTGCAATTCGGCTTTCGAAACATATGGTCCTTATCTTTCATCATCGAGAAAGAATCCTTCAAATAAAAAAATGTACACTTACTGTAGCAGTTTTGAACAGATCCATACAGCTCTGGGTGCCTCCATCTGATGAAACTACACTTCCGTTACACTTCCCGAGTTACGCTTACACAGATGTTCGGAGCATGCTGGATAGCTAATTAGCACAGGTGGTCTCATCTTGTCTTCTGTCTGTTTTCCGTAAATAAACGCTGTAACATGGAGATATGGCCGTGTGGGAACACTAACCCAATAAAGGTGTGTATCAATTTAACCTATTGTTTTTTGAAAATTATTTCTCGCTGATATGAAAGATAAGGTGATATGCTCCTAAAACCGTACCACAAGCGACGTGTGTAAATGTTCAGATTGAGCGTTGCTGCTCTTAACCGTACAGAAGATGCCTTAGTCCAATGACTCTTATGCGTAATGTAATGGAACTGAGAGTCATGATCAAGGGCTTGTTCTCCATCTTCTTTTTAAATAGTGAGCCGACATGTTTTCAGCACTTTTATTTTCATGACTGATCAAAACTCATTTTCTCATGCTCTCTCTCGTCTCTCTGCAGAAGACGTATAGTGAGCAATATGTTTGGAACTTCAAAACAATAAAATCGCAGTATGGAATCGCAATACATATAGAATTGTGAGAATCGCAATACATATCGTATCGGCACCTAAGTATCGTGATAATATTGTATCGTGAGGTCCTTGGCAATTCCCAGTCCTAGTAGGCAAGGTTATGCAACCTTATTTAGTCCTACCTGCTATGGTAGGTTTTAAATTAATTGCTTTTCACGTGTTTGTTTTTGAGGTAGAATTACTGTCATGTTATTGATGCCAAATTGCAAACCTTATTTGCACCTTCTCTATTCCAGAGCAAATGGGTGTGTCTGGGCCTTAAGCCACCATATGCAGCTTTTACAGCGAACTCAGGATATCTCCGCAAACGCAGGAATTTCAATCGCGCTATAGCGCTGAACTTCCGCAATACGGATTGAATCGAGCTCCTAAGTTATTCTTGCATCTCGTCGCTTTCACCTATTTACAAGCTGAATGGAAATAGCAGACTGAAAGAAAAGAATGAGAAGCATCCATCCAAGTTAATCATTTGTTCAATCTGTTTCTCTGCCTGGGAGACCAGTGGAATGTCTTATCAGTGAGACTCCATCGTCCCAGTTCAAAGGCTGTGGATACTCTAGTAGGTTTATGGGAAAGCTCTTTGATCTCTAGTCCTCCTCCCCGCCCCGTCTTTAGGTCTGTATGACACAGGCCTTTAAACATGCTTGGTTGAACTTCATTACTCTAGGCATAGGGTCACAGGTTTGCGCTGGGCATTCACAGAGAAGATATGTTGTCCTACCGCCATGACAAAGGCCTCACTGAGCAGGGTTCAGGGAGTAGCCTACTCTCTGCTCAAACACACCAGAGGAGTGATCTCTGGGCCAAGAACAGGCCCTCTGAAAGAACATTTATTGTCCAATATGAACAATACACTCTTAGAAGAAAAGGTGCTATCTAGAACCTAAAATGGTTGTTCGGCTGTCCCCATAGGAGAAGCCCTTTGAATAACCTTTTTTGGTTCCAGGTCGAACTTTTTTTGTTCCAGTTAGAACCCTTTTGGGTTCCAAGTAAAACCCTTCCCACAGATGGTTCTACATGGAACCCAAAATAGTTCTACCTGGAATCCAAAAAGTGTTCTACCTGGAACCAAAAAGGGTTCTCCTATGGGGACAGCCGAATAACCATTTTGGAACCCTTTTTTCTAGGAGTGTAGACATGACATGTAACTATATGACTCAGGATATTGCAATCAAATTTTTAAAAAGTACAATGAGGAAGATGTTTACCAAACATGAACGGAAAAATACTTATTCCCATGTCCATACGTGTGTGTGTGTAAGCTTGGGTTGTCCCAGTTATAGCGCTCATGCTGCAGTTTCTGGGATTGGCCCTCCCCCCTCTCTCTCTGGTTTGTTCTCTACGAACTGTAATGTTGACAGGTGACAAACTGAATGGAAATGGGGAGGCAACACTCCTGGCAAACATTCCTGCCCACCACACACAATGGGCCTCCTGTCTGAAGTCAATGGCACACCTTATCCATTTTCATCAAGGGTGTGGCAAGTGATAGATGATGACAGTTACTTTTGAGATGTGATGTGGGCCACATTGGGCCTCTCGCTTACATACAGATGAAGGATCTTAATTTGATCCAGTTTGCTACAGAATAAAAAATAATCCTACAGCAACAGGAAATGTGGATTATAATTAATGGACATTTTTGTAGGGGTTGATATATTTTTTGTTAGGGTAAATCAAGTCTGAAATTTCAAAGTGGAAATTACAAACTTTAGAAGCCTTTTTTAAAACTCAAATACACTACAAGTTTTCATTTCCTGCTTTTCTCAACAACAAAAGAGTGATCAAATTAAGATCCTACATCTGTACACGAGCTGACACAACCAACTGGTATTTCAATGTAGTGAAGAAATAAACCGTCAAGAGAAAGACAGGAGGAGGAGGAACAGGTGTGGGTTAAGGGAAGCAAGGCTTTAAAAGGCAGAATTTGTTAGCTCACAGGTCTCAATCTAGATAAAACTGTCTTGGGCACACACCCACATTAACACCCACGACAACACACAGATAGGCCTAGACACTTTGGGAATATGGCTTCCAGCAACCCTCTGCCCAGTGGCACCAGTGTGTTCACCACTATTCCAGACATCTTCTTCATCCCTGAGTTTGTGAGTACAGACAAATCAAATAAGTGTTCTGCTCTCAGCTGTGACTGGACTACTGCTCTTGACTCTAGAAATATGATTTACTCTAATGCTCTTTACTCAAGAAATTGGAATGAATGCCCTTCACATTTATCAGAGGGAGACAAATGTGATTGTTTAATGTAATATTTGGGTATGCATGAAGTATTTCAGAGTGCACTGACAGGAGTATTACTTTAGAATGGCAGACACTGTGTGTAGACTCATACCATGCACTTTTTTGATTGGTGCAGCCTTCATGGTCAGGTATCCCTTGCGATAGAGACTATGTGTAACAATGGGCTTTTCCTGGTTAAATAAAGGTACAAATTCAAATAAATGGTGGTGCATTTCTGCTGGTAATTGTTACCATAGTACTTGAAAATATGTTGGGCCATGGTGATTTCTGGTTTGTGAATATCAGTTAAATCCTTATCTGAAACCAAACTATGGAGATCACATGTTCCGTACTGTATCAAAACGCCATTAATCCAATTTTTATTGCCGTGTTTGTTGAAGGAGGGGGCAGAATGTGTGTGTGAGTTTGGAAATGACTGTGTATGAAGCAGTATCAGCTTCTCTATGGAGAAATTGTGGCATTTGTATCTAGTAACTAATCAAATAGCATATGATTATGAACAAGTGTTCATTTGGATGTTTTTGACAGAGGTAAAGATAACATAGAAACCTTAACTGTTTATTGTTACATGCCCTAGCTGTCACAGCCATTACTTGGTGAAATGTTCTATGCAAATGGTTGAACCCCTGACTAAAGTAGGTTTAGTAAGACAGAGCTGTCAGACCTTGCCTAGAGGTGCATGTTTACTTACCTTGTTACTGTGGCCTGCTCTCTGTGGTCTTACCACAACACATGGAGTGACACTATTGGGGTGACATTAAGAAGTGGATGGCTGATTGAACCATCAAATCCCTTGACCAACAACTTGTCAACTAAACGCATTGATGTTAACTTTATGACTGTATGTGTTCTGTGTTCTCTCTCTCTCTCCTGTGTGTGTGTGTGTGTGTGTGTGTGTGTGTGTGTGTGTGTGTGTGTGTGTGTGTGTGTGTGTGTGTGTGTGTGTGTGTGTGTGTGTGTTTGCATGTGTGCTTGTTGGCAGATATTCGGGGGTCTGGTGTGGACCCTAGTGGCCTCCACAAAGGTGCTGATTGCGAACCCTCAGGGCTGGGTGATGTTTGTCTCTGTGTTCTGCTTCATCTTCACTACACTGTGGTTCCTCATCTTCATCAGTGGAGCCAATAAGAGCAGCATCTGGCCCACACTGGTGAGTCTGAGAGCCATTCATACAGCCATCTTTGATCAAAGTGATTTACTCAAAATGGATGAAAATGACGATGATACGGATTTTCTTCCCATCCTAAATGTGTAATGAAAAATAATGTTAATCTCTCTCTCTCTCTCTCTCTCTCTCTCTCTCTCTCTCTCTCTCTCTCTCTCTCTCTCTCTCTCTCTCTCTCTCTCTCTCTCTCTCTCTCTCTCTCCTCTCTCTCTCTCTCTCTCTCTCTCTCTCTCTCTCTCTCTCTCTCTCTCTCTCTCTCTCTCTCTCTCTCTCTCTCTCTCTCTCTCTCTCTCTCTCTCTCTCTCTCTCTCTCTCTCTCTCTCTCTCTCTCCCTCTCTCTCTCTCTCTCTCTCTCTCTCTCTCTCTCTCTCTCTCTCTCTCTCTCTCTCTCTCTCTCTCTCTCTCTCTCTCTCTCTCTCTCTCTCTCTCTCTCTCTCTCTCTCTCTCTCTCTCTCTCTCTCTCTCTCTAGGATGTTGCGTATCATGCCCTTGCAGCCTTCTTCTACCTCAGTGCAGCAGTGGTACAGGCCAATGTCACCCTTGGTCTACAACAATTCACCACTGTATTCTTCAAAGAATACCAATTGGACATTGCTGCAGTGGTATGTTCCATCACTCCTGTGATTCAAACAAAGTGTACTTCAACTGAACCCTACTGCATGTTCCCCAAGAAGAACCATGTTGAATATTGTAGTATCCTAAATAGTAGCCTAAATAGGTTACACTGCAGTGCAGGGGTTCTTAAACCTTTTCAGCCTTGGACACGAATAAGAAATGTAGTGTTTTCCTGGGACCCAAACTCATGAAAACATGCCTCCTTTTGGGGACCCTAAGCAAGATTTGGTTGGGGGCTATATTTCCTGCAATTCTACACATTTTCCCATGACTTATACCATGTTAATATGATATCTGAGTGAGAGTGAGTAACAAGATCAATTAACATGTCCACTTTGGGTCGCAACCCACCATTAACATGTCCACTTTGGGTTGGCTGCTGTAGTGTTCAACTTCACATAACCAAGTGAGAGAACTAGTGGTCGATCCCACTCCTCACCTTTCTGTATCTTGTATTTTTCCTGTAGGTGATGTGTTATCTGGTGACTCTGCTCTACACTATCCATGCCATCTTTTCTGCGATGAGATGGAAGAATTCCTCATGAAGACCAGCATCTACAAGACAACAGACAATGGGACAATAGACATTAGACAAGGCTTTGATATGACATCAATTGTAATCTGTACATATTACAATATTTTTCTAAATGATTTTCTTCCTGCAAATACCAGAAACCAATCTGGAGTGAAATGCATGTACAATAATAAAACAAATAAAATAAAAAAATATATGTTTTATATTTAACCAAGTTTGTGCCTGTTTCAGTTGCTGAGATAAAATTCGATAGAAGAAATAGATTATGTAAGACTATGTCCAGGTGTAGCAAAAACGTATACAACGGTGTTAAATAAAAATGCTGATGTGAGGCAATGCATTTTGTTATGGTAGTTTAGACCTATTAGATGAATATAGGAACTGAAGAGGTCGCAGTGAAAAAATGTATCAGCATAACTTAGTGGCAAACAAAGGACTGAATTCCTCAGCAATGCAGCTTGCACACTCCGTTTTCTTTAGACATTTTCTTGGACAAAAAGGTCAACAAGTAATCTTATTTGTGTAGGGTAGGGTGTGTCCAGTTGGCGAAAGGTAGACTGCCTAAGACAATTCCGCAGCAGGTTTTGCAAGTCGTCTTTCTTATAAGGGAACACCTGTCACTCCGTTAGTTCACTGTAGTAGTCGATAGCGGATAGTAGTCGATAGCGGATAGTAGTCGATAGCGGATAGTAGTCGATAGCGGATAGTAGTCGATAGCGGATAGTAGTCGATAGCGGATAGTAGTTGATAGCGGATAGTAGTCGATAGTGTCTCCCGAGTGGCGCAGTGGTCTAAGGCACTGCATCGCAGTGCTAGCTGTGCCACTAGAGATCCTGGTTCGAATCCAGGCTCTGCTGTAGCCGGCTGCAACCGGGAGACCAATGGGGCGGCGCACAATTCGTCCAGGGTAGGGGAGGGAATGGCAGGCAGGGAGGTAGCTCAGTTGATAGAGCATGGCGTTTGCAACGCCAGGGTTGTGGGTTCGTTTCCCACGGGGGGCCAGTATGAAAATAATAATGTATGCACTAACTGTAAGTCGCTCTGGATAAGAGCGTCAGCTAAATGACGTAAATGTAAATATAGCGGATAGTAGGCATAGCGCACTGATGACAGAGTATGCAGCCCAGCCTATCGCATTCATTTGTTTTATGCTACAGGAATTACAAGGAATTTAGCCTAGTATGCAAGGCTTTAGGCCATTGGCGGACTGGGACCAGAAATGGTCTCTGAAATATCTAACACACTGGGACATTGTTTTCCCCTTGAGGCCCCCACAGCGGCCCATTTTCTTCCTTGAGGCCCCTTATTAGCTAGATAGTGATCCATTTAAGCAAGAAACCCAAGTTAGACAGGACCACTAGGCAAAGAATGGACCAGGCATTCTGGCGTTAGCTAGAAATGTCTGCCCCTGCGTCAGGCTGCTGAATAACATGGTAGGGCAGCAGGTAGCTTAGTGGTTAAGAGCATAGTGCCAGTAACCGAAAGGTCGCTGGTTCTAATCCCCGAGCCGACTAGGTGAAAAATCTGTCGATGTGCCCTTGAGCAAGGCACTTAACCCTAATTGCTCTTGTAAGTCGCTCTGGATAAGAGCGTCTGCTAAATGACAAAAAATAAATAATAATAATAATCTTAAAACGCTAATTACATAGTAATAACCTATGCATTACTTGTTACTTTGGGAATCAAGCACCACACCAACAGTTTTTCAAATAAGCGTGGGTTGATAACATGTTGTGGTGGATGTCCTCACATTGAAACTTTATTCCACTCAAGTAGGCATGATCTCTTTCATTTTTTTTTGTCTATTGTTAAAAATGTGATGCATGGTCATTAGTACCTGATGATGATGCCTCCTAGATATAATTCCATAAGAGGTAGATGACACTTATCTAAGTGCTACATCACAGAAGGAATGCAATCATCCTTTTATCTAGAGATTGCTGATAATGAAATACATAATGTCTATCTCTTTTTTGTACTTTACAAACTGTTTGTCATTTCCTTGTTATCACAAAATGGTTCAAATTAATATGCTCTGCAGTACAAGTTGCTTTAGATTAGTTTTCACTTCTTTGACGTACAGCAGACATTAAATACTTTAAATATAAATATATAAATCAGATCAATTATTATCCTTGGTCTTTCGGAGCTTTATTCAAAATCTGGATTTGACCCCTGTAAGAAACCCACTAAACATGTAACGTCACATCACTCTCTTCATCTCAAGGCTGTCTCCCAAAGAATGCTTTAACGCTCCAGAGCACATGTGTGAAACTCATTCCACGGAGGGCAGAGTGCATGCAGGTTTTCACTCCTCCGTTGTACTTGATTGATGAATGAAGGTCAGTGATTATTTAGAAACTACCCTCACCTGGTTGTCAAGGTCCTAATTGGACACAAATTGAAAGGAGAAACCAAAGACCAGCAGACACTCGGCCCTCCATGGAATGAGTTTGACACAAGTGGTTGAAAAAGTACCAAATTGTCATACTTGAGTAAAAGTAAAAGTCTAAAATTATTTGGTTTTAAATATACTCAAGTATCAAAAGTAAATGTAATTGCTCAAATATACTTAAGTATCAAGAGTAAAAGTATAAATCATTTAAAATTCCTTATATTAACGAAACCAGACGGCGCAATTTTCGTATTTTTTTATTTAAAATACGGATAGCCAGGGGCACACTCCAACATTCAGACATAATTTACAAACGAAGAATTTGGGTTTAGTGATTCCGCCAGATCAGAGGCAGTAGAGATGACCAGGGATGTTCTCTTGATAAGTGTGTGAATTTGACCATTTTCCTGTCCTGCCAAGCATTCAAAATGTAACGAGTACTTTTGGGTGTCAGGGAAATGTATGGAGTAAAAAGTACATTATTTTGATTAGGAATGTAGTGAAGTAAAAGTTGCCAAAAATATAAAAAGAAACCCACTAAACAGGTAACGTCACATCATTTTCTTCATCTCAAGGCTGTCTTTATGTCACACCCTGATCTGTTTCATCTGTCTTTGTGCTTGTCTCCACCCCCCCACCAGGTGTCTCCCATTTCCCCCCATTATCCCCTGTGTATTTATGCCTGCGTTTTTTGTTTGTCTGTTGCTAGTATTGTCCCGTCAAGTCCTACCAGCGTGTTCCCTGTGCGCTAGTTTTTGTTTTTCCTAGTCTTCCCAGTTCTGACCTTTCTGCCTGTCCTGACCCTGATCCTGCCTGCCGTCCTGTACCTGCCTGACTCTGATTTGGATGACGACCTTTTGCCTGCCCCTTGTTATGTAATAAACTCTGAGACTTGTACCATCCACCTCCTGTGTCTGTATCTGGGTCTTCGCCTGAGTTTAGATACTCTCAAAGAATGTTTCAAGGGAATCCTCTATTGTCCTTTCTGTTGGAACTATACTGAACAAAAAACATTAACGCAACATGCAAAAGTTTCATTTAAGGAAATCAGTCAATTTAAATTAATTCATTAGGCCCTAATCTATGGATTTCACAAGACTGGGAATACAGAGATGCATCCATTGGTCAGATACCTTTAAATAAAAAAAGGTAGGGGCGTGGATCAGAAAACCAGTCAGTATCTGGTGTGACCACCATTTGCCTCATGCAGTGTGACACATCTCCTTCACATAGAGTTGATCAGGTGGTGTGACCGATCTGTTTTTAGCCACATGTACTCCCCATAGAAAGCAACCTAGTCACTCTGATGATACAGTAAATGTACAGGTGAATTAAGTCTAATCATGGAATTTCGTTTTTTTCCCCACAACTTTTAACTTAATCCAATGACATGATGAAATTTGTTTTGATTTCACGCTGAATTCACGTTAGTTGACAACTCAAACAAATGTAAATCAAACCTTGACATTGAAATTACATCTGTGCCCAGTGGGATAGGACCTCCATCCTAAGTAGGAGTATATCTGATCACTTGTTAATCTCACAATGATTTGTTTAAAGGTGAGAATGTATAGGAAACGTGATATGACGACCAAAACCACTGGCCCAAGAAAGTTAATTCCCTTGGGAGAGCAGTTTGCAGTCTCAACAATGTCAGATTCGTTACAATACAATAAATGGAATGATTCTTCATAAAAGGTCAAAAACAAGGAACTTGAGCTATGAGATGTCATAACATATACAGCATATGTACAATATTTGTTTTTCTACATTTCACTCATTACCTTTAAAAAAAATCTAAATGTCTATCCATAATAAAGACAAACAATATATGATGCCTGAATATCAGGTCCAAATAGCACCCCCAAGTGGTGGAAAGGTCATATTACACTGGTCCTGTGCCAACCGAAATTTTTATTTATTTATTTCACCTTTATTTAACCAGGTAAGCCAGTTGAGAACAAGTTCTCATTTACAACTGCGACCTGGCCAAGATAAAGCAAAGCAGTGTGATAAAAACAACACAGAGTTACATATGGGGTAAAACAAAACATAAAGTCAAAAATACAACAGAAAATATATATACAGTGGGGAAAAAAAGTATTTAGTCAGCCACCAATTGTGCAAGTTCTCCCACTTAAAAAGATGAGAGAGGCCTGTAATTTTCATCATAGGTACACGTCAACTATGACAGACAAAATTAGAAAATTAGAATTTATTTGCAAATTATGGTGGAAAATATGTATTTGGTCAATAACAAAAGTTTCTCAATACTTTGTTATATACCCTTTGTTGGCAATGACACAGGTCAAACGTTTTCTGTAAGTCTTCACAAGGTTTTCACACACTGTTGCTGGTATTTTGGCCCATTCCTCCATGCAGATCTCCTCTAGAGCAGTGATGTTTTGGGGCTGTCGCTGGGCAACACAGACTTTCAACTCCCCTCCAAAGATTTTCTATGGGGTTGAGATCTGGAGACTGGCTAGGCCACTCCAGGACCTTGAAATGCTTCTTACGAAGCCACTCCTTCGTTGCCCGGGCGGTGTGTTTGGGATCATTGTCATGCTGAAAGACCCAGCCACGTTTCATCTTCAATGCCCTTGCTGATGGAAGGAGGTTTTCACTCAAAATCTCATGATACATGGCCCCATTCATTCTTTACTTTACACGGATCAGTCGTCCTGGTCCCTTTGCAGAAAAACAGCCCCAAAGCATGATGTTTCCACCCCCATGCTTCACAGTAGGTATGGTGTTCTTTGGATGCAACTCAGCATTCTTTGTCCTCCAAACACGACGAGTTTTTACCAAAAAGTTATATTTTGGTTTCATCTGACCATATGACATTCTCCCAATCCTCTTCTGGATCATCCAAATGCACTCTAGCAAACTTCAGACGGGCCTGGACATGTACTGGCTTAAGCAGGGGGACACGTCTGGCACTGCAGGATTTGAGTCCCTGGCGGCGTAGTGTGTTACTGATGGTAGGCTTTGTTACTTTGGTCCCAGCTCTCTGCAGGTCATTCACTAGGTCACCCCGTGGGGTTCTGGGATTTTTGCTCACCGTTCTTGTGATCATTTTGACCCCACGGGGTGAGATCTTACGTGGAGCCCCAGATCAAGGGAGATTATCAGTGGTCTTGTATGTCTTCCATTTCCTAATAATTGCTCCCACAGTTGATTTCTTCAAACCAAGCTGCTTACCTATTGCAGATTCAGTCTTCCCAGCCTGGTGCAGGTCTACAATTTTGTTTCTGGTGTCCTTTGACAGCTCTTTGGTCTTGGCCATAGTGGAGTTTGGAGTGTGACTGTTTGAGGTTGTGGACAGGTGTCTTTTATACTGATAACAAGTTCAAACAGGTGCCATTAATACAGGTAACGAGTGGAGGACAGAGGAGCCTCTTAAAGAAGAAGTTACAGGTCTGTGAGAGCCAGAAATCTTGCTTGTTTGTAGGTGACCAAATACTTATTTTCCACCATAATTTGCAAATAAATTCATAAAAAATCCTACAATGTGAATTTCTGGATTTTGTTTTCTCAATTTGTCTGTCATAGTTGACGTGTACCTATGATGAAAATTACAGGCCTCTCTCATCATTTTTAAGTGGGAGAACTTGCACAATTGGTGGCTGACTAAATACTTTTTTTTCCCACTGTACAGTGTGTGCAAATGTAGCAAGTTATGGAGGTAAGGCAATAAATAGGCTATAGTGCAAAATAATTAAAATCAGAATTAACACTGGAATGATGTGCAAATAGAGATACTGGGGGTGCAAATGAGCAAAATAAATAACAATATGGGGATGAGGTAGTTGGGTAGGCTAATTTCAGATGGGCTGTGTACAGGTGCAGTGATCGGTAAGGTGCGCTGACAACTGATGCTTAAAGTTAGTGAGGGAGTCTCCTGCTTCAGAGATTTTTGCAATTCGTTCCAGCCATCGGCAGCAGAGAACTGGAAGGAATGGCGGCCAAAGGAGGTGTTGGCTTTGGGGATGACCAGTGAGATATACAGTGGGGAAAAAAAGTATTTAGTCAGCCACCAATTGTGCAAGTTCTCCCACTTAAAAAGATGAGAGAGGCCTGTAATTTTCATCATAGGTACACGTCAACTATGAAAGACAAAATGAGAAAAAAAATCCAGAAAAATCACATTGTAGGATTTTTAATGAATTTATTTGCAAATTATGGTGGAAAATAAGTATTTGGTCAATAACAAAAGTTTCTCAATACTTTGTTATATACCCTTTGTTGGCAATGACACAGGTCAAACGTTTTCTGTAAGTCTTCACAAGGTTTTCACACACTGTTGCTGGTATTTTGGCCCATTCCTCCATGCAGATCTCCTCTAGAGCAGTGATGTTTTGGGGCTGTCGCTGGGCAACACAGACTTTCAACTCCCTCCAAAGATTTTCTATGGGGTTGAGATCTGGAGACTGGCTAGGCCACTCCAGGACCTTGAAATGCTTCTTACGAAGCCACTCCTTCGTTGCCCGGGAGGTGTGTTTGGGATCATTGTCATGCTGAAAGACCCAGCCACGTTTCATCTTCAATGCCCTTGCTGATGGAAGGAGGTTTTCACTCAAAATCTCATGATACATGGCCCCATTCATTCTTTCCTTTACACGGATCAGTCGTCCTGGTCCCTTTGCAGAAAAACAGCCCCAAAGTATGATGTTTCCACCCCCATGCTTCACAGTAGGCATGGTGTTCTTTGGATGCAACTCAGCATTCTTTGTCCTCCAAACACGACGAGTTGAGTTTTTACCAAAAAGTTATATTTTGGTTTCATCTGACATTCTCCCAATCCTCTTCTGGATCATCCAAATGCATTTTAGCAAACTTCAGACGGGCCTGGACATGTACTGGCTTAAGCAGGGGGACACGTCTGGCACTGCAGGATTTGAGACCCTGGCGGCGTAGTGTGTTACTGATGGTAGGCTTTGTTACTTTGGTCCCAGCTCTCTGCAGGTCATACACTAGGTCCCCCCGTGTGGTTCTGGGATTTTTGCTCACCGTTCTTGTGATCATTTTGACCCCACGGGGTGAGAACTTGCGTGGAGCCCCAGATCGAGGGAGATTATCAGTGGTCTTGTATGTCTTCCATTTCCTAATAATTGCTCCCACAGTTGATTTCTTCAAACCAAGCTGCTTACCTATTGCAGATTCAGTCTTCCCAGCCTGGTGCAGGTCTACAATTTTGTTTCTGGTGTCCTTTGACAGCTCTTTGGTCTTGGCCATAGTGGAGTTTGGAGTGTGACTGTTTGAGGTTGTGGACAGGTGTCTTTTATACTGATAACAAGTTCAAACAGGTGCCATTAATACAGGTAACGAGTGGAGGACAGAGGAGCCTCTTAAAGAAGAAGTTACAGGTCTGTGCGAGCCAGAAATCTTGCTTGTTTGTAGGTGACCAAATACTTATTTTCCACCATAATTTGCAAATAAATTCATTAAAAATCCTACAATGTGATTTTCTGGATTTTTTTTCCTCAATTTGTCTGTCATAGTTGACGTGTACCTATGATGACAATTACAGGCCTCTCTCATCTTTTTAAGTGGGAGAACTTGCACAATTGGTGGCTGACTAAATACTTTTTTCCCCCACTGTACCTGCTGGAGCGCATACTATGGGTGGGTGTTGCTATGGTGACCAATGAGCTAAGATAAGGCAGGGATTTGCCTAGCAGTGATTTATAGATGGCCTGGAGCCAGTGGGTTTGGCGATGAATATGTAGTGAGGACCAGCCAACAAGAACGTACAGGTCACAGTGGTGGGTAGTATATGGGGCTTTGGTGACAAAACGGATGGCACTGTGATAGACTACATCCAATTTGCTGAGTAGAGTGTTGGAGGCTATTTTGTAAATGACATCGCCGAAGTCAAGGATCGGTAGGATAGTCAGTTTTACGAGGGCATGTTTGGCAGCATGAGTGAAGGAGGCTTTGTTGCGAAATAGGAAGCCGATTCTAGATTTAACTTTGGATTGGAGATTCTTAATGCCAACACCTAGGTATTTGTAGTTGTCCACATACTCTAGGTCAGACCCGTCGAGAGTAGTGATTCTAGTCGGGTGGGTGGGTGCCAGCAGCGTTCGATTGATGAGCATGCATTTAGTTTTACTAGTGTTTAAGAGCAGTTGGAGGCTACTGAAGGAGTGTTGTATGGCATTGAAGCTCGTTTGGAGGTTTGTTAACACAGTCCAATGAAGGGCCAGATGTATACAAAATGTTGTCATCTGCGTAGAGGTGGATCTGAGAGTCACCAGCATCAAGAGCGACATCATTGATATACAAGGAGAAAAGAGTCGGCCCAAGAATTTAACCCTGTGGCACCCCCATAGAGACTGCCATAGGTCCAGACAACAGGCCCTCCGATTTGACAAATTGAACTCTATCTGAGAAGTAGTTGGTGAACCAAGCAAGGCAGTCATTTGAGAAACCAAGGCAATTTATATATTCAGCTGAAAGACTTTAAAGAACCACTTAGTTTGTATCCTACCATAATGTCAACCACCAAGTTCAAGTCCATATTAAGAGAACATTATTGAAATAAATGCCTGTCTGGCTTAAGACAGACGGTACTTCTTTGGAGAGCTGCTCATGTGTGAATGAATGCTTCTTCAGACTACAAACTAGAGACTCCCTGCCAAGAGGTTGCCAAGTTGAGGTAAACAGTACCTGCACACATAATTATTAATAACTCATGTGTTGACTACAGGGACCATTAAAATATAATAATCATACACAATAAAGAGTCCGGACATTGTCAAGGAGAGATAACATGGAAAGTCAGAGTACGGAAAAGTACTGGCAGAAATGTATACTTTGAGTTTACAAAGTCATTCACTGTTAAAATCACTTGAGTTCTTTGAAGCCATTTTATTTTCATGATGTTTGTGGAAGGTGGTGAGTATGTTAGTAGTGGTATACTGGAATGTAGGCGGAAATTAACTGAAAAGCTAAAACAGCAAGAGCCTCTGGAGCGAGCGGCCGACAGCTGCTGAGGAAACGATATGCTGTGTAACTATCACTATAACTGGCATCAAAGCATGAAATGTCCTGACAGCTCCTTCAAAAGCAATAGAACACAACACAAGCCATTTTTGGAGAGTTTACATTTTTAATTAGACAGCTCTCATTTTCAACAATGTCACATGAACAACAACACTATTCTGACAGTCCAAACCGATGCACTCCATTGGTTGAGTTAAACTGTTTGGATGTGAAACTCTTTTGGATGCATTTCACAACCTTTGGTGAAATACGAAGTCATGATGTTATATGCATAGGAGAAACACTCTTTTCACGCCACTTCAATACAGCTACGACTGGAAGTGACATTTTCGTAGCAGGTTAGGAGAATTAACGTAGCAGGTTAGGAGAATTTGGTTAAGGTTAACAAAAAGGATCTCTTAACCTGCTACTAAAATCACTTCTAGTCATAGCTGTATCGAAGTGGAGTGAAAAGAGTGTTTCCCGTGTGATGACCTCCATGGAGCTCCAGTCTCATAAGTTTCTTGATGATGACCTCCATGGAGCTCCAGTCTCATAAGTCTCTTGATGATGACCTCCATGGAGCTCCAGTCTCATAAGTCTCTTGATGATGACCTCCATGGAGCTCCAGTCTCATAAGTCTCTTGATGATGACCTCCATGGAGCTCCAGTCTCATAAGTCTCTTGATGATGACCTCCATGGAGCTCCAGTCTCATAAGTCTCTTGATGATGACCTCCATGGAGCTCCAGTCTCATAAGTCTTTTGATGATGACCTCCATGGAGCTCCAG
Source organism: Coregonus clupeaformis (assembly GCF_020615455.1). NCBI lineage: Eukaryota > Metazoa > Chordata > Actinopteri > Salmoniformes > Salmonidae > Coregonus > Coregonus clupeaformis. The sequence goes on from NC_059228.1 coordinate 17,642,322, forward strand.
TCTCATAAGTCTCATGATGCCTGAGAGCCACACTTCCTTCCCAGTCACATTCACAACCCAACAACCTGAAACCAGCCAAACATCACTCCAACCCAACCAGTCCAGTTCATAGGGCCGGTCTTGTGCTCTGTTTGTGTTATGGTCGTGTTGCGGTCACCAGATGGTCCTCTTGACCCCGGCCCAGACTGAGCGTTTCATGCCCTGAGCAGCACGGACGTCGTCCCAGTTGAGCCGCGTGTTGGGGATCTCTTACTCGGGTTCGGGGTCAGGACGCACTCCCTTCTTAGGGGTGGCCACGATGAGGGGCAGGGGCCCGCGCTCCGGCTGAAACTCTACCACGTGGAGCTGCTTCTTTTCAGCCAGGGACTGGTGAGTCTCCTACAGAGAGAGAAGGGGAGAGGGTTAGTCCAAAGCAGTGTGTGTGTGTTTGTTTATGTTCAGAGCTCATGACTATGTTTTTGCAGGAAGAGTCCCGGGGATTGGCCGAGAACAGCAGGCAACTCTGACGATGCTGACAACGGCTCACCTGATTGGCCAGTCCGGTGAATAGAGCCCTGGTGATGTTGAATAGGTTGACGGAGCCCTCTACCTTGGCGTACATGTCCTCTACACCAATCAGCTTACAGATGGTGATGACTGCGCGGTGACAGTGTAGTCCGTAACCTGACAGAGACATGTTAGACTAGCCAGACTAGCCTATCACAGTGTTAATGACTCCATTCCATTGCACACAAATGACACTCACAGAAGCAAATGAACTCATACACGAGGTAACATAATACTTTGCCAGTCCAGACTTCCAAACGGCAACATTCACAAGGGAGTCTAGTGTTGCTGTGTGAGGACAAAGGTCCTCTGAGTTGATACTCCTCCTGAAGATAGAGGCCCCCGTGTCTCTGACTACTACATTGGAGTTTCATTATCCTTTACACAACACCCCTGCTTCCGATGCTGTGTGAGACTGTTTACATGACAGGGTGTAAATGAGAGATGTGGGTGTGAGTAGATTTGTGTTCAAGACTGTGTGTATGTGTTTGAGTAAATGTGTGAACTGTATCAGAGATACTGTTGGTGTGTGTGTGTGTGTGTGTGTGTGTGTGTGTGTGTATACGAGAGCAGCATTTACATGGTATCGTTTCTTAGTGCTGGGGGCTAAGTGGTCTGTCAGTTGAACTCTCATCAACTTGTTGCTCCTCTGGGTTGAGCACAGCTTGTTAGGGCAGCCATGAAAAAACACACACACACACACACACACACGCACACACACACACAAATGTTCTACTACACTTTTATGCTGTTTCTTCATGAGTAGGGTGGTCCTCTTGAAGGTGGAATTGATATCATGGTAAACTGTTACAAAGAAAAAAAACATCCAAGTCAACCTAGCTGTCAGTCATCAGCTCACCCCAGCCAGCGCTGCCCTTTACCTCTGGCCAACAAAGTGCACTAAACAGGGAATAGGGGGTCATTTTCTCTCCTGATGAGCCATGGGCGATGAGTCAGAACCTTGAGTGAGTGTGACTGAGTGGGTTAGTGACAGGAGTCAAAGAGCCAGCCTGTCCTGTGTTAGTCTGGGCCGGCCTGGTCACAAACACATCACCCACAGAACAGAACATTTACAGTAGCTGCAGGAGGTCCGGGCCTGTCAGGAACAGCCTCTTTCAGTGTGTGTGTAATTAACACAGAGACACACTTACAGCAAGAGAATGAAACAAACCCTACAGAGAGAAAAACTTGTCTTTGATCTAGCAATTTGCAGCAACCACCCCTCTGTAGAAAACTGTTAGCAAGAACATTACTGTTGACGTATTTTGTTATGTGTTCAATATTTAACTTATTTTGTGCAGTGTTGTAAATATGCAGTTTGATTAGTCTGTTGAGGGAATAGATAAGATATTATTTGAGCTCGCTCACTTAAAGTACGGTGTCCCGTGTAGCTCAGTTGGTAGAGCATGGCGCTTGCAACGCCAGGGTTGTGGGCTCGATTCGCACGGGGGGCCAGTATGAGAAATGTATGCACTCACTAACTGTAAGTCGCTCTGGATAAGAGCGTCTGCTAAATGACTAAAAATGTCAATGTAAAAAGTACAGGGGTTTGCATAGAAAATAAGCATGGTTCACTGTTCAGACAGTCAGAATAAAACATAGAAAATAAGCCTGGTTCACTGTTCAGACAGAATAAAACATAGAAAAAAGCCTGGTTTACTGTTCAGACAGTCAGAATAAAAACCATGTTAGCCAAACAGATCAATGTTCTACAGGTCTATGTTCTACAGGTCTATGTTCCTGGAGGGGAAGGAGGGTGAGGAGGGGAAGGAGGATGAGGAGGGGAAGGAGGGTGAGGAGGGGAAGGAGGGTGAGGAGGGGAAGGAGGGTGAGGAGGGGAAGGAGGGTGAGGAGGGGAAGGAGGGTGAGGAGGAGGGGAAGGAGGGTGAGGAGGAGGGGAAGGAGGGTGAGGAGGAGGGGAAGGAGGGTGAGGAGGGGAAGGAGGATGAGGAGGGGAAGGAGGAGAGAAAGACTCACACATTCTGATCTCACACTCGCAGAGACCAACACACACAGTGACTTACTGGTGTGGTCGTTGTATCTCTCAATGTAGTACAGATAGTGAACTGCTCGGTTCTTGGCCTGTTATGGGAAGAAGACCATTGTCTGTGTTCAACACTGTCTCTTCCATAATTAAACACATATACATTGAGTGTACAAAACATTAGGAACACCTGCTCCTTCCATAACATAGACTGACCAGGTGAAAGCTATGATCCCTTATTGATGTCACTTGTTAAATCCACTCCAATCAGTGTAGATGAAGCGGAGGAGACAGGTTAAAGAAGGATTTTTAAGCCTTGAGATAATTGAGACATGGATTGTGTATGTGTGCCATTCAGAGGGTGAATGGGCAAGACAAAAAATAGAAGTGCCTTTGGACGGGGTATTGTAGTAGGTGCCAGGCTCACCGGTTTGTGTCAAGAACTGCATTGCTGCTGGGTTTTTGATGCTCAACAGTCCACCACCCAAAGGACATCCAGCCAACTTGACACAACTGTGGAAAGCATTGGAGCCAACATGGGCCAGCATCCCTGTGGAACGCTTTCGACACCTTGTAGAGTCCATGCACTGACGAATTGAGGCTGTTCTGAGGGCAGAAGGGGGTGCAACTCAATATTAGGAAGGTGTTCCTAATGTTTGGTATTCTCATTGTGTACAGTGCCAGTGTGGGTATTTTCCAGGTAAGAGGGCCATGTCTTACCTCAGTGCAGTTTGACGGTCTGCCGCTTTACCCAAGGCAAAACCTGCCGAAGAACAGATGGAAATAAGTCTAGCTATTTAACTTTCTTTTCTTCTTTAGAATTATGTTTTGGGTTTTATCCCCCTCAGCTTCACTGCCCGTCAGTTTCCATATCAGATTACTTTATCGCTGCTCTTTCCATGCTGCTGTCACTTGACAGTTAGGTGGAACATGCTGGATAAAATCTAATTAATTAAGATGACAGCTTCAACAGATAAACCAATCACATTCAAAACCATAATGCATTATAATCATAGATATTGTTAGTCGGCTGCCAAAAATATAAGAGACACTTTTCACTCATCTGTCTCAGTGAACTGAAAGCTTTCAAGCGACACACTGAGGAGAAGGTAGATTGAGACATTGAACTCAGAGCCACCCTCCAGCAGGCTTTTGTTCCAGCCTTCATTTGGACTCACCTGCGGCCCCGTTCCCATTGCCGACAGCGACCAGGCAGCTGATTGACCTTTTCCTGCCCTCTTTGGCCGTCATGTTGAACACACTCTTCACCTGTCAATCAAACAACAAGAGCAACAACAGATTCCAACGTCAACCAGGTCAATGTAGACCAGCAGAATCCACAAGGGACAGGTTAGATTGAGCACCAAAACAGTCCGGCTAGAATCACAAAACCATCGTGTTGGAGAAATGACTTCTAGCAAGACCATTTAAATCTCTCCTGATAGTCAGGGAGTGGAATTGAAGCAGAGGAGCACAAAACCACCCATTACTGCAGACACTGCAGACCAGAACAATGTGAAACAGCTCCTCTTTATGGGAGGCAGAAGGAGCCCGTTAACTCAGACATCCTATTATAAAGCAGAGAATGGACCCTGGTAGAGAACTGATGGGAGGAGGAAGGAAGGCCTGGTGATGATCTTCCCTTCCTCTTTTCCTTTCACTCTTCTCCGGTATTATATTATATAATATATTATATTTCATATTATATTGCTTTCCTCCTAAAAGTCCCATCAAATAAACTGACCAGAGTGTATAGTCAAACGAACAAATGATCAATCATTATCAAACAGAATGCAAGTAGCACCTTATTAAACCTTTGGCTTTTTAACATTTTACATTACATTTTCGTCATTTAGCAGACGTTCTTATCAAGAGCGACTTACAAATTGTTGCATTCACCTTAAGATTGCCAGTGGGACAACCACTTTACAATTATTATTATATATATTTTTTTTTTTGGGGGGTTTAAGAGTGATTGATCTTTCCTTCAAGTTCCTGCTGGTGTCTGGGGGCGGTGTGTGTGTTTGCCCCTGGGGAGACAGCCCATCTCATCCCTCCTAGACACCCTCTCAAAATGTAAGAGGTTCCCATTGATCGGGATAGAGAGACGACTGCTGCCCTTCCCTGTCCATTCACTCTGTTACCTTCCCTCCGGACAGATTTACGAGCTGCAGTGTGACCTGGGAGGCAGCAGGGGGCAGTGTGAGCATATGACTGGACCATGGGACATGGCTGAGGGTTAGCCATACATACAGCACTGGAGGAGAGACAACAGCTGCTCTACACACATCCACACACACAAACTGACATAGAACATACATTTACACAAAGACACACTGCAATACACACACAGCAAACATATATAGAACATCGCTGCCACAGACCAGTGAGTTGGAGGATCAGAGAAGAGATGGGAACAGACCCAAGCAACACAAAGTGACTGAAGTAGTTATGTGAGCATTACTCTTGAGCAGCAGTGTCAGAGGCCATTTCCATCTGTGCAGCTACACGCATGACTGTGTGAGAAAGAGCAGAGCAGAGTTGCTGAATACTAAGAAACAAACTTCCTGGTGTTCAGGGATGAGCAGCGTTCAACTTCTACTCTGTCCCTTGTACTGCACTAATGTGAGGTGACACTGTTGTTCACCATGACCATAAATATCAATCACTGTTCTTGAGGTAGACTCAGGTAGTAGGCCAGTATACTGTTGCCTCTGAAATACTTGTATTCAGTTGTGCAACTGACTAGGTATCCTCCTTTCTGTTCCTATATTTGGTTTTTCAAATAGCCATTCAAATACTCAAATAAAATTACTTATTCTGGGCTGTGTATTTTGAAAATACTCAAATATACAGAAACAAATATTTTAAATACCAGATACTCAAATATAATTAAATCCAGTCTGACTGTGACAAGATTCCACCTGTGCTCCCTCCATCCAGAAAGTGGGAGTCTCTAAGTGGCAGTCTCTAAGTGGGGGAGTCTAAGTGGGGGGAGTGGGACTTTTCCCCGTGCTAGTTTCAGTGTAAATGATAAAGCAGAAACCCAGGCAGGGATTTGGAGCTTAGAGCACATCAAAGGAAAACGCTGCCCTGAGCTCAGAGAGCAGCAATAGTTACGTAACTAACACACACACACAGAGAGAAGAGAGAGAGAGAGAGAGAGAGAGAGAGAGAGAGAGAGAGAGAGAGAGAGAGAGAGAGAGAGAGAGAGAGAGAGAGAGAGAGAGAGAGAGAGAGGAGAGGAGAGAGAAGAGAGAGAGAGAGAGAGAGAGAGAGAGAGAGAGAGAGAAAAAAAGAGAGAAGGGGATATTTTTTCTTTGGGATCATGAACCTAAAGATCTTCACTTTGCCCTCCTGCGCACGTGTGCACACACACTCTATATTTATCCACCTCTCCATCTCTTTGGGTAGATGTTTCTGCCTCCTCTGCATCCTCAGTCTAAAATGGCTCTATTCCTGACCATGGCTGAGTGCAAACCGCTGAAGCTGTAGCCATACACAGCCTCTGAGCTGTCTTCAGATACAGAGATACATCTCTTTACTCTTCACTGTGATGTGGAGGAGTGTGACAATGAGACAGATAATGATTGCAGCAGTGTGCTGTAGGAGACGCCCAACCCAGAAGAGGGAGAGGGATGAAAGAGTGGAAAGATGGGGGGGGGGGAAAGTCCAGTGAGACAAGTGAGATGAGGACATGGAGAGAGAGATGAGGACATGAGAGCGATGAGGACATGGAGAGAGCGATGAGGACATGGAGAGAGAGATGAGGACATGGAGAGAGAGATGAGGACACGATGAGGACATGGAGAGAGCGATGAGGACATGGAGAGAGCGATGAGGACATGGAGAGAGCGATGAGGACATGGAGAGAGAGATGAGGACATGGAGAGAGCGATGAGGACATGGAGAGAGCGATGAGGACATGGAGAGAGCGATGAGGACATGGAGAGAGCGATGAGGACACGATGAGGACATGGAGAGAGCGATGAGGACATGGAGAGAGCGATGAGGACACGATGAGGACATGGAGAGAGAGATGAGGACATGGAGAGAGCGATGAGGACACGATGAGGACATGGAGAGAGCGATGAGGACACGATGAGGACATGGAGAGAGCGATGAGGACATGGAGAGAGAGATGAGGACATGGAGAGAGAGATGAGGACATGGAGAGAGAGATGAGGACATGGAGAGAGAGATGAGGACATGGAGAGAGAGATGAGGACATGGAGAGAGAGATGAGGACACGATGAGGACATGGAGAGAGCGATGAGGACATGGAGAGAGCGATGAGGACACGATGAGGACATGGAGAGAGCGATGAGGACATGGAGAGAGAGATGAGGACATGGAGAGAGCGATGAGGACACGATGAGGACATGGAGAGAGCGATGAGGACACAATGAGGACATGGAGAGAGCGATGAGGACATGGAGAGAGCGATGAGGACACGATGAGGACATGGAGAGAGCGATGAGGACATGGAGAGAGAGATGAGGACATGGAGAGAGCGATGATGACATGGAGAGAGCGATGAGGACATGGAGAGAGAGATGAGGACATGGAGAGAGAGATGAGGACATGGAGAGAGAGATGAGGACATGGAGAGAGAGATGAGGACATGGAGAGAGAGATGAGGACACGATGAGGACATGGAGAGAGCGATGAGGACATGGAGAGAGCGATGAGGACACGATGAGGACATGGAGAGAGCGATGAGGACATGGAGAGAGAGATGAGGACATGGAGAGAGCGATGAGGACACGAAGTGAGGACATGGAGAGAGCAAGTGAGGACACAATGAGGACATGGAGAGAGCGATGAGGACATGGAGAGAGCGATGAGGACACGATGAGGACATGGAGAGAGCGATGAGGACATGGAGAGAGAGATGAGGACATGGAGAGAGCGATGATGACATGGAGAGAGCGATGAGGACATGGAGAGAGAGATGAGGACATGGAGAGAGAGATGAGGACATGGAGAGAGAGATGAGGACATGGAGAGAGCGATGAGGACATGGAGAGAGAGATTAGGACATTGAGAGAGATTAGGACATTGAGAGGCCGATACATAAGCGAGAGGATGAGGGGGAGAAAGAGAGAGGGAGGGAGATTGATAGAGGAGTAAAGAGAAAGCAGGAGACAGCAGAGTGAGGGAGAGAGAGAGAGGGAGAGAGAGAGAGAGCTGGACTCCCACATGCAGGCTGTTGCAGTACTGGTAGTATACAGAGCCATCTGTTCAGACTGATTGGCACAGCAGAGGGTCAGAATTATCAACATCAACTACCCCCCCAGAACAGACAGTAGGACCAGGACAGGACAGACAGCAGGACCAGGACACAACAGAACAGAAGGATCAGGACAGGGCAGTAGGACCAGGACACAACAGCACAGGACAGTATGACCAGAACAGGACAGTAGGACCAGGACACAACAGAACAGGACAGTAGGACCAGGACAGGTGAGTAGGACCAGGACACAACAGGACAGTAGGACCAGGACAGGACAGAACAGGACAGTAGGACCAGGACACAACAGAACAGGACACAGTAGGACCAGGACGCAACAGAACAGGACACAGTAGGACAGGACTGTAGGACCAGGACACAACAGGACAGTAGGACCAGGACACAACAGAACAGTAGGACCACGACACAACAGAACAGCACAGTAGGACCACGACAAAACAGAAAAGGACAGTAGGACCAGGACACAACAGAACAGGACAGTAGGACCAGGAAACAACAGGACAGTAGGACCAGGACACAACAGAACAGGACACAACAGAACAGGACAGTAGGACCAGGACACAACAGGACAGGACAGTAGGACCAGGACACAGCAGGACAGGACCGTAGGACCAGGACACAACAGAACAGGACACAACAGAACAGGACAGTAGGACAAGGACACAACAGAAAAGGTAAGTAGCACCAGGACACAACAGAACAGGACAGTAGGACCAGGACACAACAGAACAGGACCGTAGGACCAGGACACAGTAGAACAGGACAGTAAGACCAGGACACAACAGGACAGGACAGTAGGACCAGGACAGTAGGACCAGGACACAGCAGAACAGGACAGTAGGACCAGGACATAGAAGAACAGGACAGTAGGACCAGGACACAGCAGAACAGGACAGTAGGACCAGGACACAGCGGGACAGGACCGTAGGACCAGGACACAACAGAACAGGTCAGTAGGACCAGGACACAACAAGACAGTAGGACCAGGACACAACAGGACAGTAGGACCAGGACACAAAATATCAGGACAATAGGACCAGGACACAACAGGACTGGACAGTAGGACCAGGACACAACAGGACAGTAGGACCAGGACACAACATACAGGACAGTAGGACCAGGACACAGCAGAACAGGACAGTAGGATCAGGACACAGCAGGACAGGACAGTAGGACCAGGACACAACAGGACAGGACAGTAGGACCAGGACACAACAGGACAGAACAGTAGGACCAGGACACAACAGAACAGGACAGTAGGACCAGGACACAACAGGACAGGACCGTAGGACCAGGACACAACAGAACAGGTCAGTAGGACCAGGACACAACAGGACAGTAGGACCAGGACACAACAGGACAGTAGGACCAGGACACAAAATATCAGGACAATAGGACCAGGACACAACAGGACTGGACAGTAGGACCAGGACACAACAGGACAGTAGGACCAGGACACAACAGGACAGGACCGTAGGACCAGGACACAACAGAACAGGTCAGTAGGACCAGGACACAACAGGACAGTAGGATCAGGACACAACAGGACAGTAGGACCAGGACACAAAATATCAGGACAATAGGACCAGGACACAACAGGACTGGACAGTAGGACCAGGACACAACAGGACAGTAGGACCAGGACACAACAGACAGGACAGTAGGACCAGGACACAGCAGAACAGGACAGTAGGATCAGGACACAGCAGGACAGGACAGTAGGACCAGGACACAACAGGACAGGACAGTAGGACCAGGACACAACAGGACAGAACAGTAGGACCAGGACACAACAGAACAGGACAGTAGGACCAGGACACAACAGAACAGGACAGTAGGACCAGGACACAACAGGACAGGACAGTAGGACCAGGACACAACAGGACAGTAGGACCAGGACACATCAGAACAGGACAGTAGGACCAAGACACAACAGGACAGGACCGTAGGACCAGGACACAACAGGACAGGACAGTAGGACCAGGACACAACAGGACAGGACAGTAGGACCAGGACACAACAGAACAGTAGGACCAGGACACAACAGAACAGTAGGACCAGGACCGAAGGACCAGGACACAACAGAACAGGACAGTAGGACCAGGACACAGCAGGACAGGACACAACAGAACAGGACAGTAGAATCAGGACACAGCAGAACATGACAGTAGTATCAGGACACAACAAGACAGGACAGTAGGACTAGGACACAACAGGACAGTAGGATCAGGACACATCAGGACAGGACCGTAGGACCAGGAAAGTAGGACCAGGACACAGCAGAACAGGACAGTAGGACCAGGACACAGCAGGACAGGACCGTAGGACAAGGACACAACAGAACAGGACAGTAGGACCAGGACACAACAGGACAGTAGGACCAGGACACAACAAAACAGGACACAACAGAACAGGACAGTAGGACCAGGACACAACAGGACAGAACAGTAGGACCAGGACACAACAGGACAGTAGGACCAGGACACCACAGGACAGTAGGACCAGGACACAACAGGACAGTAGGACCAGGACACAAAAGAACAGGACAATAGGACCAGGACACAACAGAACAGGACAGTAGGACCAGGACACAACAGAACAGGACAGTAGGACCAGGACACAACAGGACAGGACAGTAGGATCAGGACACAACAGGACAGGACAGTAGGATCAGGACACAACAGGACAGGATAGTAGGACCAGGACACAGCAGAACAGGACAGTAGGACCAGGACACAGCAGAACAGGACAGTAGGACCAGGACACAACAGGACATGACCGTAGGACCAGGACACAACAGGACAGTAGGACCAGGACACAACAGAACAGGACAGTAGGACCAGGACACAGCAGAACTGGACAGTAGGATCAGGACACAACAGGACAGTAGGACCAGGACACAACAGGACAGGACAGTAGGACCAGGACACAACAGGACCTAACAGTAGGACCAGGACACAACAGAACAGGACAGTAGGACCAGGACACAACAGAACAGGACAGTAGGACCAGGACACAACAGGACAGGACAGTAGGACCAGGACACAACAGGACAGTAGGACCAGGACACATCAGAACAGGACAGTAGGACCAAGACACAACAGGACAGGACCGTAGGACCAGGACACAACAGGACAGGACAGTAGGACCAGGACACAACAGGACAGGACAGTTGGACCAGGACGCAGCAGGACAGGACACAACAGAACAGGACAGTAGGATCAGGACACAACAGAACATGACAGTAGGATCAGGACACAACATGACAGGACAGTAGGACCAGGACACAACAGAACAGGACAGTAGGACCAGGACACAACAGGACAGGACAGTAGGATCAGGACACAACAGAACAGGACAGTAGGACCAGGACGCAGCAGGACATGACACAACAGAACAGGACAGTAGGATCAGGCACAACAGAACATGACAGTAGGATCAGGACACAACAGAACAGGACAGTAGGACCAGGACGCAGCAGGACAGGACCGTAGGACCAGGATACAACAGGACAGGACAGTAGGACCAGGACACAACAGAACAGGACCGTAGGACCAGGACACAGCAGAACCGTAGGACCAGGACAGTAGGATCAGCACACAACAGGACAGGACAGTAGGACCAGGACACAACATAACAGGACAGTAGGACCAGGACACAACATAACAGGACAGTAGGACCAGGACACAACAGAACAGGACCGTAGGACCAGGACAGTAGGACCAGGACACAACATACCAGGACAGTAGGACCAGGACACAACAGAACAGGACCGTAGGACACAACAGAACAGGACCGTAGGACCAGGACACAACAGGACAGGAAATAGGATCATTACACATCAGGACAGGACAGTAGGACCAGGACACTAGGACCAGGACACAACAGAACAGGAAAGTAGGATCAGGACCGTAGGACCAGGACACAACAGAATATTAGGACCAGGACGCAAGAGGACAGTAGGACCAGGACACAACAGTACAGCTGGAGAGATCAGATGTAGAGCTTGTACCGGTCCAACAGAACTCTGCTCCCAAATCAACAACACTGACTCCAGAAGAGAGGTTTCCCTTTGGGAATCAGTAGAGTATGTTGTTATTCATTCATGTGTTCATTCATTCTGCTCCTAAACTCTATAACAGTAACTGCTGCTAACTCAACCTGTACTGAACCCAGACCTGCTGCTAACTCGGCCTGTACTGAACCCAGACCTGCTGCTAACTCAGCCTGTACTGAACCCAGACCTGCTGCTAACTCAGCCTGTACTGAATCCAGACCTGGTCCTGTGTGTGTGTGTGCGTGCGTGAGTGAAAGAGGAGAGCTCATTATAGGAATACATTAAGTGTGCTGAAACCCAACATACAGTATTATGACTCCATTCAGAGGAAACCATAACTGCTGGGTATTAAACAATAGAAATATGACTCCAAAGACAATGTGTTGAGACACCCAGAGAGAGAGAGAGAACGAGAGAGTCAGACTAGGAGAGCTCCAGTTGCATGCTAATGAAATTGGCAGCGCCATGAAGCCACTTTGCCATTATATTCTTGTTGCCATTTGCTGCTTATTGCCAGGTCTCTCGCTCAGCTGCAGAGAACAGCACAGATACAGCCAAATGCATGATATCTTTTTCTATTCACCTGAATACGATTAGGAATAAACATTGTGTCCTGAACCCTCATACATAGTTAACTCGAGTTAGCGGGTACGCCGGAAAATCGCTTCTCCACGGATTTGTTTAAAAGCTAACTTTATTAACACTGCCAAGCAGAAAACATAATTGCAATAGTTAGTTAAACATGCATGAAGTCATCAAATCAACGTTTTCCAGTGCGATGCGAGAGAAGTGATATCATAGACGAGCTGGTGCTGGGTGTCATGGTGGGGCCCATCAGGAGCTGGAGAGAGGAGACTGTGGAGGAAGATTTAACTAAACTCTACCGCTGTGTGTTGATCAACAATCTAGTATGGTAAACACTGAGCCGTGTTGGCTGGCACAGGACTAATGGACACCACTTCACCATGTGCATACTGGAGACTGACTGAGCTACTATATGAAATGGATTAACTACTATCGGTATAGAAAACAGAGCCCACATTTAATTCTACTGCAAGAGAGGTGTGTGTGTCTCTGAACAAATTCTTGACTTTTGGGAATACTTTGAAGGTTGTTTAGTTCAGAGATTCTCAACAGATGTCTGTTTTTTGGGGGGAGATGAAAAAATACTCCAGTCTGAATTTAAACAACTAAAACCAGGTAGAACGTGTGTAGAATGATAAATAATACATAACTAAAATCTACTGAACAAAGATATAAACGCAACATACAACAATTTCAACGATTTTACTGAGTTACAGTTCATATAAGGAAATCAGTCAATTGAAATAAATGCATTAGGCCCTAATCCAGGGGTAGGCAACCCTGTTCCTCGAGTGCTGCAGGCACTTCATGTTTTGATTTAACCGACCTGGAAGACCAGGTGGGTTGAATTTAGACAATCACAGAACTAATCAATTAGCTCAGTTGGCCTGGTGTGGTGCCCAGTTGGAACAAAATCCTGCAGTACCTGCAGCACACGAGGAACAGGGTTTCCTACCCCTGCCCTAATCTCTGGATTTCACATGACTGGTCTGGGGTCCAGCCAATCAGAATGAGTTTTTCCCCACAAAAGGGCTTTATTACATACAGAAATACTCCTCAGCAAATACCCCTCAAAACTTCAGACATCTGTGGCATTGTGTTGTGTGACAAAACTGCACATTTTAGAGTGGCCTTTTATTGTCCCCAGCACAAGGTGCACCTATGTAATGATCATGCTGTTTAATCAGCTTCTTGGCAAAGGAGAAATGCTCACTAACAGGGATGTAAACAAATTTGTGCCCAACATTTTTGAAAAAAGCTTTTTGTTTGTGCCCAAAATCTTTGAAAGAAGCTTTTTGTTTGTCTGGAAAATTTCTGGGATCTTTTATTTCAGCTCATGAAACATGGGACCAACACTTTACATGTTGCATTTATATTTTTGTTCAGTATACAGTATATATATATATATATATATATATATTTTTTTTTATAATTTAATCTCAGAATTATTTTAAATTACTATTTTCAATATAGAGCTATTTGGTTGATTTTGTGGTCTCAAACCAGTGAGTTTACTAACATTCTTCATCAAATGTAATTATTGACAATGGAGAAAGTGGGAATGTTGTTTCCTTGTCATATAATTGCTACATTTACTATCAATATAGCATTAAAAACAGCTTTCCCGATGGCATTTTGGAGAAAGAAATGTGCGATGTGAATATTGAGTTGCGACACAACCTGGTCTAATTTGGATCCCATGGCAAAACACTATTTTTTCGCTCGGTCTCTAAGTGCCCCTCTCACCGGTAATCTCCCTCTTTCAATAGGAATATATAGCTGTACCTCTATGTTCAAGAGGAGCGTACGGTTCAGGCAACCACAGCTCACATGTTAGGGAACGAGAGCTTTAATCAGCCTGCCAGGCTTTAAGGGGGATGTCAAGTACTCAGCATGTTAATATTCAAAATCACCACCAAATATTTTTTATATCTCTCCGCTCTGGCTTTCATCCGTGTGACTCATCTGCCATCTAAGCATCTGCCAGGTGGCTGGCTGCACCATTCAGCCGCTCACTGGCCAATCACAGCTCAAGGACTTGATTGACAGATTGTATAGGGGAGGTGTGTGAAACCTGGTCAGGCAGTAGTGTCTTTAGAATTAGAACAGAACAAACACAGTGGCTCACGGGTCACTGAGAAGAACATCTACTGTGGACTGTATCACAAGGCTGAGGGTGTAGTGGGGTCTAGCGCTCACTTCTGAGAAAAAAGGGAGGAGAGGAGGGAGTGCAATGGAGAGGACCGCAGCCTTCTCAGACCCACGTTATCCACCGTAAACCGGACATCCGCAGACCTCTCTACACGCTGACAATTCCCCACTGCCCTACTTTACCTTAGCCGAGGATATGTTTTCATCCAACTTTTAATCTAGAACCTGTGTAATGCATAAAAGAGAATCACTGTGGAATTACACAGCCAAAAGGAGAAGTGGTGTGTGTGTCTGTGCGATGTGTGTCTGTGCCATGTGTGTTTGTGGCGCACGATAAGGGAGTCCATTGCTGCAGGTATAAATTGACTTTATTACAGCGGCTTAATGCTTTGAGGTGGATTTCAGTAGCTCTGTGTCTCACGTCCCTGCTAGATAACCTCTATGGATGGTCCCTGTTAGTTTAGGCCCTCCACTACATCCATTTGTATTCAATTAGCCTAAATGGAAAGCACCATCATTACCGGGAGAGATCTCCTCCGACTGGATGGGGAAGCTAAATGTATACCTGAATCGCCGAAGCCCCTCTCTTCTCTCTCTCTCGGCACCATAATGAGGATTGATGAGGACGGCGAGGAGTTTGTTTTGGGTGCCGGTTGGCTTGTGTATCTGTTTATCAAAGTGTTTTGTAATCGACTCTGTCTATATTCCAATATCCTCTCTGAGGGGTGCCTCTGATAACAACATACTGTATTAGCAATATCCATATCGCCGCCATTTTCATATCACCGTATTTCCCTTCATTTACCAAAATAGAAAACGTCACATAATTTCCTCCATTAAGGGGGTTGAGTTGCAGTGAGACCTTGGTGCTGACAACATGGCTGTCTGTGCCTACAGTCTCTCTCTGGCAGCCACAAGGCATAAAACTGTCCTTTGGAAGATCATGCAGGTGCATGATTAGGAATCATGTTATGTTATCAATGCTTGGGGGGTGGAGGTGGGATGATCGACTACCTTTAGCCCCCTACCCCCACCAACACTCAGTTAGTGCCAGAGTAGGAGTGATGCTAGGTAGCGTTAGCTACATTAGTCGGCTGAACCTTCGCCAAAACTCTGGTAATTTTCATCCTATTGCCCAATCTTCTTTTTACTTTATAAATAGTGAGCCAATGTGTTTTCAGCACTTTTATTTCCATGACTGATCAAAACAAATTTTCTCATGCGCTCTCTCGTCTCTCTGCAGCAGACATCAAATCGCAATATTGAATCGCAATACATATAGAATCGTGATAATCGTATTGGCACCTATGTATCGTGATAATATCGTAGGCCCTTGACAATTCCTAGCCCTAATGTAGAGATGAGATGTATCGTGAGTGTCTGAGTAGGAGTGAAGCAGGTGAGATGTATCAGTGAGTGTAAACATATGACTCGTTTGCCCTTTTTCATACAGTGTGTAATATACAGACTTCAGCATGACTGTGGTAGGGCCTGTGTTCATGTGTGAGCGCTCCAGGGTCGTATCCTTTCCTGTTTCCCTCAGTGAGTTCAGCTGTGGTTCAAGCTCTTTGATCAGGGATGTTCAGAGGCCCGTCGGCACCCAGCTCCTCAACTAAGTGCTGTTCCTCACCAAGCAAGGAGTTACGGAAAGCAGCAGGGGAGACACAGACATCCTCCCAGCCAGCCTCCACGGATCAAACCCAGCTCTCCCAGGGACCATCAACCATCAAAGGGATCCCATCCACTTTTCTTCAAAGTCACTAAATAGCACTACGTTACTGCATTGTGTCTGTACTGCTTTGTCAAACTACAGACTTTGCTAGATGCCATGATGCACTGTTTTGGGCTGGGTTAATATCATGGTACCAGATTCCAACATTTTGGGTTAGTCTTTGAAGAGCACTCACCTCGATCACTCGGGAGTCAAAGTCTTCGTAAGTCTCTGTAAAAAAAAGACAATAATAAAGTAGTACAAAAACAGAGTAACATGGAGATGAAAGGTGACTTCCAGTGACATGAATATGCATGTTAACCCAGGTTACAGCTTCCAATAAATAATTAAAGTAATAAAAAACCTCATTTCATATGACCTATCATAGAGGAACTATTAGGACTGATGATGTCAGAATGCTGTTCCTCGACTACAGCTCAGCTATTAACACCATGGTGTCCTCCAAGCTCGTCACTAAGCTCAGGGCCTTGGGTCTGAACACCGCCCTGAGCAACTGGATCCTAGATTTCCTGACGGGCCGACCCCAGGTGGTGAGGGTAGGAAACAACACCTCCGTCAAGCTGATCCTCAACACGGGGGCCCCTCAGGTGTGTGTGCTCAGCCCCCTCCTGTACTCCCTGTTCACCCATGACTGCGTGGCCACGCACGACTCCAATTCAAATCATAAAGACGACATGACAATGGTATGCCTAATTACCAACAACAACGAGACAGCCTACAGGGAGGAGGTTAGAGCCCTGGCGGAGATGATGTTGGAACATTGCTGCGGGGACTTGCTTCCATTCAGCCACAAGAGCATTAGTGAGGTCGGGCACTGATGTTGGGCGATTAGGCCTGGCTCGCAGTCGGTGTTCCAATTCATCCCAAAGGTGTTGATTGGAGTTGAAGTCAGGGCTCTGTGCAGGCCAGTCATGTTCTTCCACACCGATCTCGACAAACAATATCCGTATGGACCTCGCTTTGTGCACGGGGGCATTGTCATGATGAAACAGGAAAGGGCCTTCCCCAAACTGTTGCCACAAAGTTGGAAGCACAGAATCGTCTAGAATATCATTGTATGCTGTAGCATTAAGATTTCCCTTCACTGGAACTAAGGGGCCTAGCCCGAACCATGAAAAACAGCCCCAGACCATTATTCCTATGCATTGGGGCAGGTATCGTTCTCCTGGCATCCGTCAAACCCAGATTTGTCCGTCGGACTGCCAGATGGTGAAGCGTGACTCATTCCTCCAGAGAACGCGTTTCCACTGCTCCAGAGTCCAATGGCAGCAAGCATTACACCACTTCAGCCGACTCTTGGCATAGCGCATGGTAATCTTAGGCTTGTGTGCAGCTGCTCAGCCATGGAAACCCATTTAATGAGGCTCCCAACGAACAGTTCTTGTGCTGACGTTGCTTCCAAAGGCAGTTTGGAACTCGGTAGTGAGTGCTGCAACTGAGGACAGATGTTTTTTTACGCTCTACACGCTTCAGCACTCGGTGGTCCCATTCTGTGAGCTTGTGTGGCCTACCACTTCGTGGCTGAGCCATTGTTGCTCCTAGACGTTACCACTTCACAACAATAGCACTTACAGTTGACCGGGGCAGCTCAAGCAGGGCAGAAATTTGACGAAATGACTTGTTGGAAATTTGGTACCTATGACGGGGCCACGTTGAAAGTCACTGAGCTCTTCAGTAAGGCCATTCTACTGCCAATGTTTGTCTATGGATATAGCCGAATCCACTAATTTAAAGGGGTAACCACATATATAGTGTATCTTGTGTAAATTCTCCCAGTGTACATAGTCCCGTGTGGCTCAGTTGGTAGAGCATGGTGGTTGCAATGCCATGGTTGTGGGTTCGATTCCCACGGCGTACCAGAACGAAAAAGTACAAAAATGTATGCACTCACTACTGTAAGTCGCTCTGGATAAGAACGTCTGCTGAATGACTGAAATGTAAATACGTATCGACTGCATTTCGATAACTGCTACTTGGGTTGTTAATTGGATTCATCCCACCGATTTTGATTTCTTGTTTCTTTTGTATTTGTTTTATTAAATGTTCATTTGTCTACTTGTTAAACATTTTACTGCATTGTTAGGAGCTAGAAACATAACCATTTTGCTGCACCCGCTATAACACCTAATAAACTGGGCTGGGCTATTAATCCACCAGTATGCTAGAATATACAGTATATATTAGGCCTAGCCAACTGCAGTGAATTTAGATGACCACCACCTGTGCTATGCAAGCCAGAGACAAACAAATATTTTGTGCCAATAAATTGAAGTTCAACATTGCCAGTTTAATTAAATGTGCAATAAAAAAGTATAGTGCCTAGGCCTATTTAATGAAACCATGGCTGTTGATGTAGGCAACAGATCATAAAGCAGGGAATCCCTGATTCCCCACTGAGCTCCTTTTAGGAAAATGACATGTTCACTTTCTCATCCATAAACGCATAGCAAGTGCACTGTCCAGCAGCTCACACCAGCAGGATGGGGGTCTTTTCATTAGGAGGGACGTCTACAGTGGATCGCTATTTGGACACCTATTTATTTGGCAGCACGAATGATCAGTATAGCCTCTTATCGTCTAGACATGAATAAAAACCACCAAGCTTTGACTCAATTTAATGAAAAACAAAAATAATTACCGGGCAGTTTGGAAAAACTAATCCTGTGCGAATCTTCCTCTGAAATAAGGCACATGCTGTGATAAGAATTACATAACCAACATCTCTAGTAATAGGCATACTATAGCTGTCTCTCTCTCCCCCTTCAAACGTTCCTTGTCAATTCATTTGATAGGCTACATTATTTTAGAATTATGCTATAAATGTAGCCAAGGCCTACTTTTTGATGGACTACAGCCAAGGTTTGAAGGTGAGCCTAGGTTTTGAATACGTTTTTAGGAAAGGAGAAAGTTGATTTTTGTGTGTTTGAGATACGCTGGTGGTGTTGATTGGTGGGTCTTTTTAGAGTGTGTATGTGTGTGTGTTTGTGTGAGAGTTCGCTAATTCTCTCTATGTCCATTCAGAAAGTTTCCTAATGTTGCCTGTCTGGACTTCATCTCTTAATAAGAGGATGGACAAATACTATATCTGAAATGAGTATAACAAAATTGTAAAAATGTAAGCACGTCATGATGATCAATATGTGCGAGGAATGACGACAGGTGCCAGTTGTGCGTTTCTTTCCTCTCATTAATGGGATACAACGGAAGCAAACGTAGTTCGATTGAATCTTGTAGGCTAATATTTTCCATATCATTATTTCTCTCTCATTACGGAGTTCTCTTTAGCTACTTTGAACAACATGATCTTCCATTGACACTGCCTTCTCACAAGGGAATGACCGCAGCAGGTCGTAACGGTATTGTTTATTGTTGTTCTTAAAATTGTAATTCTATATTGCACCAAATTTGCACGCACCCCATGTTCCATAACATTGTCATGGAAAATATTTATGTTGTTTCCAACTATCAATCAGCAACTGCGCCGTAAATCCAGTTGCATATTGAACATTAAGATTGTCGAAAGGCCAGTCTCTTTGGCAAATGACAGGAGTGGCAAGGAGTGGAATGTTCGCTAAAAAGACTGGTACCCAGACTAAGGGTTAATACTTAGTTGATTGACTTTTTGTTTACAACAGAGGGAAATCTGACTTTTTTTTAGTGTACTCCACTGCTAAAACAGAGAATAATTTATGTGGTAAACCCACACAAATCCAAAACCAATTGTTAACAAACACATGACATTCACTACATGGGGCTAGCTTAAATGGAAGGTTGTACGCCACCATAACAGTATTCAATTCACCACCTTTGATGGCAGGTAAATAAATCTGGAAATAAACATACATCTGTCAATGATTCGGCTCTGCAGCGGTGTCAGTAAATCCCTCAGTACACTCCAACATGGGATTCTAAAAGAGATGGGAGGCGAGAGGACATTTCCTTGATTTAAGAGCCAGGCTTGGCAAAGGTGTCTGTTAGGAGGTGGCGTTAACCCCGGGTTGAGGAATAGGAGGGTGAAGGTCAAAGGTTGAGCGTTCCCCGCTCCCATCCAGAGGCGTGATTTAGGTTCCCGTCCACGCAGCTGCACGGTAATCCATCACCGTGGGGACTAGGAGCCAGAGCGGACACTGCAGCTGGACTAGCAAGAGAGAGAGACAACGGAAGGCAGGAAATGTAATAACCAACCCAGCGCTGCCCGGGCGACTGGAGGAAATAAATACATAAAATAAATGTATAACAAATAAATCCTTGCCGTGCTGTGTGGGGACGACTTCAATTAAACTGAAATTGTTCTCTCTGTGGTGTGTTTCAGTCGTAAACAGAGGTGGGGTTGGTGGGAGGACGAGGAAAGGTTGGAGAGGCTGGTACAATACAATACCAGTTTGATTGTGTTCCATCTCACAGGGAGATGAGGAGAGGCAGAGAGAGAGAGTTCTATTTCAGTTACGTCTTTCCTTGACAGAGGAACACCACCAATCTTACTCAGGCAACTTACTTATTCTCAAGTTCTGCAGTTCTGAAAGTTTTAGCTTTTTGACTACTTTAATATTCAAGCCCTAAAATAAGTTATCCATCGGAGGGGTGAAGGGCCAGATGGACAGAGCTGAGAAACAGCCTGCTATCCCCCAGCCTGCTCTCCCCCATCCTGCTCTCCCCCAGCCTGCTCTCCCCCAGCCTGCTCTCCCCCAGCCTGCTCTCCCCCAGCCCTACAGACAGCCCCCCCTCATCCTCCCTCAGACTACAGTACAGTGAGAGAGAGAGGCACAGACTTTTCACTTTATCTAGAATGTATCAATGTCAAAGACCTGATATATAATTTTAAATGTCAAAGACTTGATCAAAATAATCTCAAAGTTTATTGATCACTTCATAGAAAAGTAGTTTATATGAAATGAATTTACACCATCACAGATTTTGGTTAGCCTAGGGTTAGCCAAAATACTGAGTGGCGCAGTGGTCTAAGGCACTGCATCGCAGTGCTAACTGTGCCACTAGAGATCCTGGTTCTAATCCAGGCTCTGTCGCAGCCGGCCGCGACCGGGAGACTCATGGGCGGCGCACAATTGGCCCAGCGTCGTCCAAGGTAGGGGAGGGAATGGCCGGCAGGGATGTAGCTCAGTTGATAGAGCATGGCGTTTGCAATGCCAGGGTTGTGGGTTCGATTCCCACGGGGGGGCAGTATAAAAAACAATATGTATTCACTAACTGTAAGTCGCTCTGGATAAGAGCGTCTGCTAAATGACTAAAAATGTAAAAAATGTAAAAATGTTAGAGAGGTGGGAGGGAAAGAGTCCTGTCAGTCTGCCTGGCCTTTCATCGTGTCTCACTAGGCTCCATTGGCTCTCCGTCGCCCTGCTAGCCAGACGACATTTACCCTTTCCAGACAGCGGTACGGACTCCGCTCTCCCCAGTGGACTGTGTGGCGCAACGATTGAAAGACGCATCGTCGTGGAGGATGCTGGCATTTGGAGCTTTCAGAAGGAAAAGAGTGACCCAAACTGCCATTTCAATACCAGGGGTATTGATTACCAGAGCAGATGGAATGCTGATAGAATGCTGTGGGGAACGGCCCAGTGTTGTGAATGTGCCTGGCTGGAGAATGACACGGTCATTACTGACTCACAACCTTTACCAGTAAAGCAAGGCCAGAGGTGATGCTGTGTGGTGAATGCAGATTGCTTTGCTTCAATAATATACCAACAATATTCAATCTGATCCAAGGTAATATCACTATACAGTAACAGTGATTGATGTTTGGTGGCAAAACGGACCTTCAAAGTGTGTGCACACGTTACACACACACTAACGTGCGCACTACACACACATACCTCCGTTGGGTCCAGGGTCAGGGGGCCCCAGACTGATTCCTCCCCAGGAGTTGCCAGTCCACCCTCGTTCCCTCTTCACCCTCATCTTCCTCCTGCGATCCCATTCGTCACGCTGCCGCAGAAGCTCCGCTTGCAGTTCCTGTTGCTCGGACTCCCCACGGCGGGCTATGTTCTGTATGGTCCCACTCTTCAGTATGGGCGCGTTCAACCCCTGACACAGAAAGAGGGTAGGGGGTTTGATAAGGGAAGGAGCATTCCTTTGTTCTAAACTCCACAGCAATCCCAACTGAAACGAAGCAGCAACTTCAACTTTATTTTACCTTACAGACTGTCTAAAGAAAAGTCGTTACAGAGACACACAGACTGACGGGAAAGATGGGGCACTGATTAGGAGGGGAGTAGACAGCACTTCAACCACTGTGAAGAGGTGCAGCCAAAAATCACAAGAAAAGTCACACCTATTCTCTTCCAATAGGGCACTGATTACACAATCTTGTCACAGCTGTAGGGTTTGATGGATTTGAACAAAGCCGGAAAAGAAAGACAGGGAGACCGTCTGGGTAGCAGACAGCTCAGCAATAAAAGAAACTCAATTAATTTCCACTTTTTAAACGACACTGAGATAGACAAGAGAAGGAGAACTGATCTGTTCATTATAAATGAGTGTAATTAATCAAATAATACTGGTAACAGATTAATAGTCTACACAGTGCCTGTCTACTGCCCATTAGCAGAATTAAATTCAGATCAAACTTTAGCCATCGACATACGAACTCGAATTCAACTTTGGCATTAAAAACGGAAAGAAGCATCATACCAACCAATCGTTGTGTTGGTTCACTCAGGGCTCTGGGTTTACTCTCTTTCTCCAACATAAAATAACATTATTGAGATACAGGGATATAGAAATAGCTATGAATGAAATAGATCTATCCCATATATCCATCTTACCCTCTCCGATGTTCTGGCCTCGGTTCAGATCCTTCTTCATCTTCCTCTTGGTCCTCTTCCCTCGACCCTTCCGAGCTCCGGCGCCTGTCTCTGCCAGAACTCCCCTCCAAAGCTCCTCTGCTGTCACTGCAATGATAACACACCAAAATATGGATTTCATTGGGAAATCGGACTCATCTGGAACCTCAACGCAGCATACATTTTCTCATCCCTCTATGTTTAGAATGTCGAAAGCAAGCTAAATATCCACTGAATAAACTAGATGCCTGGTTACCTGTAGGATAAGGATGATGACTATCCAATGGCACAGGTCAAGCAAGCAAAATCAGAACCAAGCTTACTACCCTATGTCACAGGGATCTGCAGGTGTAGCAAAACTCTAGGAATAGGAAATTACAACAATGCTAAAGAGTTTGAAATATATTGAACTTCCTCTTTAAATGTAGCTCTACTTGTCTAGACACACAAAAAAATAAGGAAACTTCAGTTTTATATTCGCTACAGGCCCTCCTTGTCCCCTCAACCACCTGAATGTCTGAACACAGTCAGCATAATGTTCCCATTTGGACACACATCTGCAAGTACAAATATGTTTTTCAACGCATCTGTCGTGCTGCTGCTGTAAACAAATCTCTCTGGAACACGGCTGGGATTGACCTCCAACGCAAGAGCCCCGAAATTACAATCTGCAGCTACAGTCATGAACTAATCAAACCTGCTGGAGCGCACTGAATTTCAGCAAACAAACACCAGTTATTACTCAGAGAGAGAGAGAGAATGCTGGCTTGTTTTTGTAAAAGAAAAGCTCATTTCAGCCGGTCTGCTTGGTTCTCAAGGATTCAGAAGGAGATGCTCAGTGCAGCTCTGAGATTTGATTACGAGTTCATTAAAGCATGCGAAGGGAGATGTAACGAGTATGCTTGAGCATTTAATGAGGCTTTGTACTACAGCAAAGAAACAAAACCCTGTCAATAAGCCAAACCTTGCTTGAGGCTACTTCTAGTGTCCTTGCTGTGAGGAAAAGTCTGAAAAGGGAGTTAATCTTCATCATTGGGTGAGTCAGTGTCACTGGAAGGTTAATTTTGTAGCCTATACTTATTAATATCAAATCAAATTGTATTGGTCCCATACACGTTTCTAGCTCCAACAGTGCAGTAATATCTAACAATTTAACAATACACATAATCTAAATGTAAAAGAATGGAATTAAGAAATATATAAATATTAGGATGAGCAATGTCGGAGTGGCATAGTCATAAAATATAGTAGAATATAATACAGTATATACACTACCGTTCAAAAATGTCCTTGTTTTCGAAAGAAAAGTATATTTGTCCATTAAAATAACATCAAATTGATCTGAATACAGTGTAGACATTGTTAATGTTCTAAATGGCTATTGTAGCTGGAAACGGCTGATTTTTAATGGAATATCTACATAGGCGTACAGAGGCCCTTTATCAGCAACCATCAGTCCTGTGTTCCAATGGCACATTGTGTTTGCTAATCCAAGTTTATCATTTTAAAAGGCTAATTGATCATTAGAAAACCCTTTTGCAATTATGTTAGCACAGCTGAAAACAGTTGTGCTGATCAAAGAAGCAATACAACTGGCCTTCTTGAGGCTACTTGAGTATCTGGAGCATCAGCAATTGTGGGTTCAATTACAGGCTCAAAATGGCCAGAAACAAATAACTTTCTTCTGTTACTCGTCAGTCTATTCTTGTTCTGAGAAATGAAGGCTATTCCATGCGAGAAATTGCCAAGAAACTGAAGATCTCGTACAACGCTGTGTACTACTCCCTTCACAGAACAGCGCAAACTGTCTCTAACCAGAATAGAAAGAGGAGTGGGAGGCCCCGGTGCACAACTGAGCAAATACATTAGTGTCTAGTTTGAGAAACAGACGCCTCACAGGTCCTCAACTGGCAGCTTCATTAAATAGTACCCGCAAAACACCTGTCTCAACGTCAACAGTGAAGAGGCGACTCCGGGATGCTGTACTTCTAGGCAGAGTTGCAAAGAAAAAGCCCTATCTCAGACTGGCCAATAAAAAGAAAAGATTAAGATGGGCAGTCTGAGATATGGCTTTTCCTTTGCAACTCTGCCTAGAAGGTCAGCATTCCGGAGTCGCCTCTTCACTGTTGACGTTGAGACTGGTGTTTTTCAATCTTAGTTTGAGTTTGCGGCAACTGTCTGCTGCTAGGAAAACATTGCAGTCTGAGATTTCTGTTTTTACTACCGTATTGATATTTTTTTTTAACATACGCTACCGGTCAACAGTTTTAGAACACCTACTCATTCAAGGGTTTTTCTTTATTTTCATTTTCATATTTTATTTTTACATTGTATAATAATAGTGAAGACATCAAAACTATTAAATAACACATATGGAATCATGTAGTAACCAAAAAAAAAGTGTTAAACCAATCAATATGTGTTATATTTGAGATTCTTCAAATAGCCACCCTTTGCCTCGATGACAGGCATTGGAAAACATCCCTGGTCTTTGGGGTTGAATCTGTTTGAAATTCACTGCTCGACTGAGGGACCTTACAGATAATGGTATGTGTGGGGTACAGAGATGAGGCACTCATTCAAAAATCTAGTTAAACACTATTATTGCACACAGAGTGAGTTCATACAACTTATGTGACTTGTTAAGCAAATTCTTACTCCTGAACTTATTTAGCCTTGCCATAACAAAGTGATTGAATACTTATTGACAAGACATTTCAGCTTTTCATTTTTTATTAATGTGTAAACATTTTGAAAAACATTTTGACATTATGGGGTATTGTGTGTAGGCCAGTGACGAAACATCAACATTTAATCCATTTGAAAATTCAGGCTGTAACACAGCACAATGTGGAAAAAGTAAAGGGGTGTGAATACATTCTTAAGGCACTGTATATATCTAAAGAGCAGGCAGCTGGTGCTGTAGATACTATAGACAGACTGTTACGCACGCCTCTCGGAAGAGGGAACGCAACACCCTGCTACAACTCAACTCTCCGTGGTGTGAAAGAGGTATGGGACTGTAGGTGTGAGTAAGGATGACAAAAGGCAGAAAATACCGTTAACAGGGAATTTATTCCTTCGCATGGTAAGTTTGGGGAAAAGGGGCTGGACGGAACCAAAGCAAAGAAAGTAAATCTGGTGCACTAACCAAAATACAGGGGATGGTCCGCCCAGGTCTTTCCTAGTGTGCATAGACAGTCAACTTCTACGGGTAATGTATGCCCGCGGGCCTCTTGCCTAAGCACTCCCTAGGTGCCTTCCCCTTCCCCCCTTGGGAACAAATGAAACAAAAATAGCACAAACTGGTTCACAACAAAAACCTGAGAAAAAAACTAACTCAGGACATTAAAGAAACTCTGAGCCACAAACTAACACAAAACATTTCAATCAGCTCTCACAGCAACAACTACACAGTACATACCAAATGTCTTCGCAACAACCAACATGCTATAACTCTCAGCAATTCTGGTTCCCTTCTCTTCTGAGGAACAGAACTGGGGCTTATATAGCTTCAGAAGGAGTTGGTAATTGGAGACAGCTGTGTCCTGACGAGGGCGCAGGGTGAGCTCTCCAATCATCAATGTTCATTGACCAATCAGCTGCTTGTTAGGGAATTTCAGGAACCCATTTCCTGAAATACATACATGAAAATACACAACCTACAACACAGAAACTGGGGAACGTAACACAGACACTGAAATTAATCTGTTCTAGATCAATAATACTGGTCAATCCCAAAACTGTGTAGCCTATTTTAGCAGTTTAGAACGCTTCAACAGTCTCCTTTAGGCCTGTGCACACCACTAACTTCATCCCTTCCCTCCATCTCTCCTATAGATTGGCACAACCACGCTACAACAGATGCCAGTCATGCCACAAAAAGGAATGAGGCACACAAAGAAAGTTGAAAAGAACAACCCTTCCCTGTTTTGCCTTACTTTGCTCATGGCTATGAGACTTCTGTGCTAAAGGTCTTCAAATGGGACGCAAACTAAAGCAGTAAACAGGCATACTGCACATCTAAACAGCTTGTTTACAGACAAACATGAATTCTGAACAGAGGTCCGAACAGAGGTCTGAGTGAGTACACTTTTTTTGTCATGAGCTAGTGAACATTTTATCTTCAAAGAACCAAGCCATCGGGGAAAAGAGCCTTTAGAACGCAAATGAGTCTTAAGAAATTAATCACTCAGTGATCTAACAGAGCATGGCCTTTTCACAACATGTCTTACATGTGTTGGCCAGTACAAGCATAAAGACCCCGTTTTCCATTCTCTCTTGCCTCCCTGTCCATGCCCAGTCAGTAAAGCTGGCCACTCAGATGCTCATATCAGACATGTCTAAAACTTTCATTAGACTCCACCAGTCAGCCAATCAGCCAGTCAGCCAGTCAGTCAGTCAATCGGTCAGCCAATCAGTCAGGCGGTACAGCATCTCTTTCATTAGCAGTAGTAATGATCCTGGTCTAGACTGCCAAGACCAGCTATTAGAACGCCTGGCGTCAGGCAGAGAGACGAGTCAGCGTGTCAAGTTCATTCATTTCACTCATCTTTCTTATTATACTCAACTAAAATATCAACGCAACATGTAAAGTGTTGGTCCCATGTTTCATTAGCTGTTTCACAGCCCATCTGTAATTAGCCCACCCAACTACCTCATCCCCATATTGTTATTTGCATTGTTATTTATTTTGCTCATTTGCACCCCAGTATCTCTATTTGCACATCATCTTCTGCACATCTATCACTCCAGTGTTAATACTAAATTATAATTGTAATTATTTTGCACTATGGCCTATTAATTGCCTTACCTCCATAACTTACTACATTTGCACACACTGTATATAGATTTTATATTGTGTTATTGACTGTATGTTTTGT
Organism: Coregonus clupeaformis; assembly: GCF_020615455.1. Taxonomy (NCBI): domain Eukaryota; kingdom Metazoa; phylum Chordata; class Actinopteri; order Salmoniformes; family Salmonidae; genus Coregonus; species Coregonus clupeaformis. The sequence continues at coordinate 17,670,311 of NC_059228.1, forward strand.
TTACCCCATATGTAACTCTGTGTTGTTGTTAAATCGCACTGCTTTGCTTTATCTTGGCCAGGTCGCAGTTGTAAATGAGAACTTGTTCTCAACTGGCTCACCTGGTTAAATAAAGGTGAAATAAAAATAAATAAATACAAATAAAAGATCCCAGAAATGTTCCATACACACAAAAAGCTTATTTCTCTCAAATGTTGTGTACAAATCTGTGTACAAATTTCTCCTTTGCTAAGATAATCCATTCACCTGACAGGTGTAGCATATCAAGAAGCTGATTAAACCGATTGATCTTTACACAGGTGGACCTTGTGCTGGGGACAATAAAAGGCCACTCTAAAATGTGCAGTTTTGTCACACAACACATTGCCACAGATGTCTCAAGTTTTGAGAGAGTGTGCAATTGGCATGCTGACTGCAGGAATGTCCACCAGAGCTGTTGCCAGAGAATTGCATTTTCATTTCTCTACCAATGTCGTTGTAGAAAATTTGGCAGTACGTCCAACCGGCCTCACAACAGCAGACCACGTGTAACCACGCCAGCCCAGGACCTCCACACCCACTTCTTCACCTGCGGGATCGTCTGAGACCAGCCACCCGGACGATGAAACTGTGGGTCTGCACAACCGAAGACTTTCTGCACAAACTGTCAGAAACCATCTCAGGGAAGCTCATCTGCGTGCTCGTCATCCTCACCAGGGTCTTGACCTGACTGCAGTTCGGCGTCGTAAACGACTTCAGTGGGCAAATGCTCACCTTCGATGGCCACTGGCATGCTGGAGAAGTGTGCTCTTCACGGAGGAATCCCGGTTTCAACTGTACCGGGCAGATGGCAGACAGAGTGTGTGGGCAAGTGGTCTGCTGAGGTCAACGTTGTGAACAGAGTGCCCCATGGTGGTGGTGGAGTTATGTTATGGGCAGGGATAAGCTACGGACAACGAACACAATTGCATTTTATCGATGGCAATTTGAATGCACAGAGATACCGTGACGAGATCCTGAGGCCCATTGTTGTGCAATTCATCCGCCGCCATCACTTCATGTTTCAGCATGATAATGCACGGCCCCATGTCGCAAGGATCTGTACACAATTCCTGGAAGCTGAAAATGTCCCAGTTTTTCCATGGCCTCCATACTCATTCTACATTTTTTACATTTTAGTCATTTAGCAGACGCTCTTATCCAGAGCGAGTTACAGTTAGTGAGTGCATACATTTTTCATACGGTCACCCATTGAATGGTTTTCTGTTCCGTGTAGTACACAGCATCACATCAGTCTCGGTTTTAGCCTACCTTATGTGCTAAAGATCACACACTTAAGTTAACATAGAATCTAGTGACAATTCTGATATTTGACATCTTGTGGAAAAGTGTACCTTTTCCTATAAAAAAAATGAAAGTAGTCTGTCTAAATCAATTCAACAAGATCATAGTTGCTATGGTGACCAATGAGTTGTTGTTGTGTTGTATGGCATTGAAGCTCGTTTGAAGGTTTGTTAACACAGTGTCCAATGAAGGGCCAGACGTATACAAAATGGTGTCGTCTGCGTAGACGTGGATCTGAGAGTCACCAGCAGCAAGAGCAACATCATTGATATACACGGAGAAAAGAGTCGGCCAAAGAATTGAACCCTGTGGCACCCCCATAGAGACTGCCATAGGTCCAGACAACAGGCCCTCCGATTTGACACATTGAACTCTATCTGAGAAGTAGTTAGTGAACCAGGCGAGGCAGTCATTTGAGAAACCAAGGCTATTTAGTCTGCCAATAAGAATGCGGTGGTTGACAGAGTCGAAAGCCTTGGCCAGGTCGATGAAGACGGCTGCACAGTACTGTCTATTATCGATCGCGGTTTTAATATCATTTAGGACCTTGAACGTGACTGAGGTACACCCATGACCAGCTCGGAAAACGGATTGCATAGCGGAGAAGGTACGTTGGGATTCAAAATGGTCGGTGATCCAAATACTTTCGAAAGGCAGGGCAGGATGGATATAGGACTGTAACAGTTTGGATCTAGAGTGTCACCCCCTTTGAAGAGGGGGATGACCGCGGCAGCTTTCCAATCTCTGGGGATCTCAGACATTACGAAAGAGAGGTTGAACAGGCTAGTAATAGGGGTTGCGACAATTTCGGCGGCTATTTTTTTAGAAAGAAAGGGTCCAGATTGTCTAGCCCAGAAGATTTGTAGGGGTCCAGATTTTGCAGCTCTTTCAGAACATTAGGGTCTGAATTTGTGTGAAGTAGAAGCGGGGGGGGCATGGGCAAGTTGCAGCGGAGGGTGCAGAGCTGGTGGCCGGGGTAGTGGTAGCCAGGTGGAAAGCATGGCCAGCCGTAGCAAAATGCTTGTTGAAATTCTCGATTATTGTAGATTTATCGGTGGTGATAGTGTTTCCTTGCCTCAGTGCAGTGGGCAGCTGGGAGGAGGTGCTCTTATTCTCCATGGACTTTACAGTGTCCCAAAACCTTTTGGAGTTGTGTATATTGGTTCCTAACTTCCCTGAAAAGTTGCATATCGCGGGGGCTATTCGATGCTAATGCAGTACGCCACAGGATGTTTTTGTGCTGGTGAAGGGCAGTCAAGTCTGAGGAGAACCAGGGGCTATATCTGTTCTTAGTTCTGGATTTTTTGAACGGGGCATGCTCATTTAAGATTGAGAGGAAAGCACTTCTAAAGAACAACCAGGCATCCTCTACTGACGGAATGAGATCGATATCCATCCAGGATACCTGGGCCAGGTCAATTAGGAAGGCCTGCTCGCTAAAGTGTTTTAGGGAGCGTTTGACAGTGATGAGGGGTGGTCGTTTGACCGCGGACCCGTTACAGACGCAGGCAATTAGGCAGTGATCGCTGAGATCCTGGTTGAAGACAGCGGAGGTGTATTTAGAGGGTAAATTAGTCAGGATGATATCTATGAGGGTGCCCATGTTTACGGATTTAGGGTTGTACTTGGTAGGTTCCTTGATCATTTGTGTGAGATTGAGGGCATCTAGTTTGGATTGTAGGATGGCCGGGGTTTTAAGCATATCCCAGTTTAGGTCACCAAGCAGTACAAACTCTGAGGATAGATGGGGGGGCAATCAATTCACATATGGTGTCCAGGGCACAGCTGGGGGCTGAGGGGGGTCTGTAGCAAGTGGCAATAGTGAGAGACTTATTTCTGGAAAGGTGGATTTTTAGAAGTAGGAGCTCAAACTGTTTGGGCACAGACCTGGATAGTATGATAGAGCTCTGCAGGCTATCTCTACAGTAGATTGCAACTCCACCCCCTTTGGCAGTTCTATCTAGATGGAAAATGTTGTAGTTGGGGATGGACATTTCTGAATTTTTGGTGGCCTTTCTAAGCCAGGATTCAGACACTGCTAGAACATCAGGGTTGGCGGAGTGTGCTAACGCAGTGAATAACTCAAACTTAGGAAGGAGGTTTCTGATGTTAACGTGCAGAAAAAAAAAAAACGCAACTAATGCAACTGATCCCACCTTGTTTCTTTTGGTTTTGGGTGTCAATGACTTTTGAGCACTTTGTATACCGCCAAACTAGCTCTAGTCCACGCAAGCGTCTGGTCCTTAGATACGCATGGACCAAGGAGAGTCTTGTGGTCGCATTGAGATACCACTATAATTATTAAGTATTCTAATTCCTCATTCTATGGGTGGTCATTTATTTAGAATTTTGGAGACACGACACCCTGTGCATACAAAGAAAGGTCATCCAGCACTCAACGTCTTTACTTTGGTAAGTTAAAGATTTTGATTGTATGACTTAATTTTCCATTTTTACCGCTATTTTTTTTTTAGGAGCTAAACAAAATGGGGGGTGGGGGGGGCCTCTAACCTGACGATTCACACTAAATTCTTCCCACTGCTCTGTCGTTCGCTACAAACTTTAGTCTGAGACTGCCATCATTGAAGTCGTCTCGTCTGTGGTGACGCGGGGCATGAGGTGCGTTGTATAAAACAAAGCCATCAGCGATTGGATCGTCTCTAACCAATCAGAGTATCAAAACTAATGACGAATTTTCAAACCGCTGCTTAACCACAGATTAGATTATCCATTATATTGGCCAGACACTGTAGTAGCCGCTCTAACAATGAAAATAATGTCTTCCAACATGGAAAGCAGTCGGGAGGAGGCAAGATCAGGTGGGACCATTTTAGCAGATTTGAGAGGGCAGATACGTGTGTATGGTTCGCAATTGTTCCCACTAGTCAAAATTGTCTTCCAAAATGGAAAGCAGTCGGGAGGAGGCAAGATCAGGTGGGACCATTTTAGCAGATTTGAGAGGGCAGATACGTGTGTATGGTTCGCAATTGTTCCCACTAGTCAAAATTGGATATATCTTGAAAATTCATGAAAACAAAAATGTGCCTTTTGGTCTTAATTGAAGGTTAAAGTTAGGCATAAGGTTAGCAGTGTGGTTAAGGTTAGTTTAAAATCACAAGAGAAATTGTAGAAATAGGCAGGGTTTATGACTGTGGCTGTGGTAACTAGTGACGACCAGACAACTCTGATATGAAGCGTTTTTTCTCAAAATTGCCAGGATGTCATGTGTCCTACTTATATCAGTACACTCATAACAACCTACTCATTCAGAATCTTCTATTCAATCGAATAAGCCACACGTAGCAAATAAACCATTACATTTTTTGTTAACCAAATTCGACTCTCTCACATAGAAAAACGCCTTGCTTGGTAAGAGAAAAAAAACTACTTGCTGGAGAAGACAGATTTTGGGCCCAGTTAGCCCTCTCTCTTTGCCTCTTCCTCTCTGGCTTTACCCATGTGTGTTCTGGCTCTGGCCCAACCTATCGGTTTCTGGACCAATCAGACAGCCCCGAATGTGTTCATGTTTGGTGAAGGTTTGGGAAGGTACTCAGATCAAAAAGACAGTACAGCATGAAAGGGATATTAATTTTTTTTCCAACTTCATATTCATCATCTCCTGCACTACCCCAACAGCAACATATGAAAATTGCGTGTTTCTATGTTTTTTAGTAAAAAAGATAGAGGAAGATAATTGTTTCCAATGACATCATCGATGTGCATCATGTGATTTTAACCAATTATGAGGAGGCATTGCCTACTAATTGTCTACTAATTGTCTACTAAGAGGTTGATGATGTCATTGGAAACGCTTATCTTCCTCTATCTTTTTTTACTACAAAACATAGAAAGGCGCCATTTTCACATATGTTGATGTTGGGATGGTGCTGGACATGATGAATAGGAATTTCAGAATGTTTGAAATTTCCCTTGAAGATAGGCTAAAACTGCTTCTCCAATAGAAATCCCTGATTACACTTGTAGGCGATGTCATGGCGACGTTGGCTGGCAAAGCCTCTCGGTTTAGAAACTCTGTGCTCAGATCCAGACCATTGAGCAAAAGAAACTAACATGCTGACAAAACTGCCTCATGTTGATTTTGTCTATCCCCACCAGACACGTTCATGACACGCAGGTTAAAATATCAAAACCAACTGTGGAACAACTATATTAATTTGGGGACAGGTCGAAACACACATGAAACATTCATGGACATTTACCTAGCTTGCTGTTGCTAGCTAATCTGTCCTGGGAGATAAACATTGGGTTACTTAACCTGAAATGCATATGGTCCTTTTTTTAGCTGGATCTTTGTAGAATTTTGACCCATACAAAATCATGTGTTCTCTACTCCGACAATTAATCCACAGATAAAAATGGGAAACCTTGTTAGTTTTTCACTGAACAAAAATAAAAGTGTAAAGTGTTGGTTCCATGTTTCATGAGCTGAAATAAAAGACCTCAGAAATGTTCCATACGCACAGAAAGCAATTTTATTTTGTTTACATCCCTGTTATTGAGCATTTCTCATTTGTCAAGATAATCCATCCACCAGACAAGTGTGACATATCAAGAAGCTGATTAAACAGCATGATCATTACACAGGTGCACCTTGTGCTGGGGGACAATAAGAAGCCACTCTAAAATGTGCAGTTTTGTCACACAACACAATGCCACAGATGTCTCAAGTTTTGAGGGAACGTGCAACTGGCATGCTGACTGCAGGAATGTCCACCTGAGCTGTTGCCAGAAAATGGAATGTTCATTTTTCTACCATAAGACGCCTCCAACGTCGTTTTAGAGAATTTGGTAGTATGTCCAACCGGCCTCACAAACACAGACCATGTGTATGGCGTCGTGTGGGCAAGCGGTTTGCTGATGTCAACATTGTGAACAGAATGCCCCATGGTGGCAGTGGGGTTATGGTATGGGCAGGCAAAAGCTACGGACAACGAACACAATTGCATTTTATCGATGGCAATTTGAATGCACAGAGATACCATGACGAGATCCAGAGGCCCATTGTCGTGCCATTCATCTGCTGCCATCACCTCATGTTTTAGCATGATAATGCACGGCCCATGTAGCAAGGATCTGTACACAATCCCTGGATGCTGAAAATGTCCCAGTTCTTCCATGGACTGCATATTCACCAGACATGTCACCCATTGAGCATGTTTGGGATGCTCTGGATCAATGTGTACGACAGCGTGTTCCACATCCCGCCAATATGCAGCAACTTCGCATAGCCATTGAAGAGGAGTGGCACAACATTCCGCAGGCCACAAACAGCCTGGTCAACTCTATGCAAAGGAGATGTGTCGCGCTGCATGAGGCAAATGGTGGTCACACCAGATACTGACTGGTTCTGATCCCCGCCCCTATCTTTGTTTAAAGATATCTGTGACCAACAGATGCATATCTGTATTCCCAGTCATGTGAAATCCATAGATTGGGGCCTAATGAATTTATTTCAATTGACTGATTTTCTTATATGAACAGGCAAAGAGTCAATACAGGACTAAGATTGAATCATACTACACCGGCTCTGACGCTCGTCGGATGTGGCAGGGCTTGAAAACTATTACAGACTACAAAGGGAAGCACAGCCGCGAGCTGCCCAGTGACACAAGACTTCCAGACGAGCTAAACCACTTCTATGCTCACTTCGAGGCAAGCAACACTGAAGCATGCATGAGAGCACCAGCTGTTCCGGATGACTATGTGATCACGCTCTCCGTAGCCGATGTGAGTAAGACTTTTAAGCAGGTCAACATTCACAAGGCCGCAGGGCCAGACGGATTACCAGGACGTGTACTCCAACTGGCAAGTGTCTTCACTGACATTTTCAACATGTCCCTGACTGAGTCTGTAATACCAACATGTTTCAAGCAGACCACCATAGTCCCCGTGCCCAAGGACTCTAAGATAACCTGCCTAAATGACTACCGACCCATAGCACTGAAGTCTGTAGCCATGAAGTGCTTTGAAAGCTGGTCATGGCTCACATCAACACCATTATCCCAGAAACCCTGGATCCACTCCAATTTGCAATCCGCCCCAACAGATCCACAGATGATGCAATCTCTATTGCACTCCACACTGCCCTTTCCCACCTGGACAAGAGGAACACCTACGTGAGAATGCTATTAATTGACTACAGCTCAGCATTCAACACCATAGTGCCCTCAAAGCTCATCACTAAGTTAAGGATCCTGGGACTAAACACCTCCCTCTGCAACTGGATCCTGGACTTCCTGATGGGCCGCCCCCAGGTGGTAAGGGTAGGTAACAACACATCTGCCACACTGATCCTCAACACGGGGGCCCCTCAGGGGTGCGTGCTCAGGACTGAGCACGCCCCCATTCTCATCGACGGGGCTGTAGTGGAACAGGTTGAGAGCTTCAAGTTCCTTGGTGTCCACTTCACCAACAAACTATCATGGTCCAAACACACCAAGACAGTCGTGAAGAGGGCACGACAAAGCCTATTCCCCCTCAAGAGACTGAAAAGATTTGGCATGGGTCCTCAGATCCTCAAAAAATTATACAGCTGCACCATCGAGAGCATCCTGACTGGTTGCATCACCGCCTGGTATGGCAACTGCTTGGCCTCCAACCGCAAGGCACTACAGAGGGTAGTGTGTACGGCCCAGTACATCACTGGGGCCAAGCTTCCTGCCATCCAGGACCTCTATACCAGGCGTTGTCAGAGGAAGGCCCTCAAAATTGTCAAAGACTCCAGCCACCCTAGTCATAGACTGTTCTCTCTGCTACCGCACGGCAAGCGGTACCGGAGTGCCAAGTCTAGGTCCAAAAGACTTCTCAACAGCTTCTACCCCCAAGCCATAAGACTCCTGAGCAGCTAATCATGGCTACCCGGACTAGTTGCACTGCCCCCCACCCCATCTTTTTACGCTGCTGCTACTCTGTTAATGATTTATGCATAATCACTTTAACTCTACCCACATGTACATATTACTTCAACTACCTCAACTAGCCGGTGCCCCCGCACATTGACTCTGCACCGGTACCCCCCTGTATATATAGCCTCCCTACTGCAGCCTTTGTCCTTCAAAACATACATTATTCCAATAGACTACACGGTTCAGTATGCAACCCGATTACATTACTAGGGTTAAGAAATCTGTGCGACACAGACATTTGTGAAATATAGTCACCTCCCAGTGTAATCCGGAGGGCACAGCACATCCGTATGGACGCCGCCATCTTGAAAATTTGAAAGGTCCTGAACAGCATAACATGTAGACTGAGATGCGCCGGTTCAGAAATATGATTTTGTTTAATTGGGAAAATTGATAACGTTACATTATGGATAACGTACAGGTAAATATGATTTATATGAAAGCTATATGCGATGTAATGTAAGCTATAGCTATAATGAAGTAAAGTGTTTAGATTTTACCCATGTAGGCTTCATCTGACCTGGACCACAGATCCTGGTATTAGGCTATATGGGTGACTGGTTAAGAGTTATTGGGTGGCGTGGCATATAACCCTATAATTATTCTGTGTGAAATAGCTGTACAAATGCATTTTCTGTCTGTTAAATTAAATTAGCTCGTTTTCTGACTGCTGTTTCTGTGGAACAGATTCAACTAAAAGAGCAAGGCTCCTGCTGTGCTTATTCAAATCAAATCAAATGTATTGGTCACATACACATGGTTAGCAGATGTTATTGCAAGTGTAGCGAAATGCTTGTGCTTCTAGTTCCGACAGTGCAGCAATATCTAGCAAGTAATATCTAACAGTTCCACAACAAATACCTAATACACACAAATCTAAGGAAAGGAATGGAATAAGAATATATAAATATTTGGATGAGCAATGTCATTATCAGAGTGGCATAGGCTAAGATGCAATACATAGTATGTACATAAATGTAAATAGTATAGAATACAGTATATACATATGAGATGGGTAATGCAAGCTATGTAAACATTATTAAGATAGTATAGAATACAGTATATACATATGAGATGGCTAATGCAAGATATGTAAACATTATTAAAGTGCCATTATTAAAGTGACTAGTGATTTTCAAGTCTGTATGTAGGCAGCAGCCTCTCTGCCTCTCTGTGCTAGTCATGGCTGTTTAACAGTCTGATGGCCTTGAGATAGAAGCTGTTTTTCAGTCTATCGGCCCCAGCTTTGATGCACCTGTACTGACCTCGCCTTCTGGATGATAGTGGGGTGAAAAGGCAGTGGCTCGGGTGGTAGTTGTCTTTGATTATCTTTTTGGCCTTCCTGTGACATTGGGTTCTGTAGGTGTCCTGGAGGGCAGGTAGTTTGCCCCCGGTGATGCGTTGTGCAGACCGCACCACCCTCTGGAGAGCCCTGCCGTTGTGGGCGGTGCAGTTGCCGTACCAGGCGGTGATACAGCCCGACAGGATGCTCTCAATTGTACATCTGTAAACGTTTGTGAGGGTTTTAGGTGACAAGCCACATTTCTTCAGCCTCCTGAGGTTGAAGAGACGCTGTTGCGCCTTCTTGTTGCGCCTTCTTCACCACACTGTCTGTGTGGGTGGACCATTTCAGTTTGTCAGTGATGTGTACACCGATGAACTTGTAATTGCCACTGTGTGTTCTATTACAAAACGTTTCAGCATTTCATGAGACTTCTCACATCTGTAGAAGGCAAGGAACTGTAAAAAAAATATTCTCAAAACCAGAATATCCTGTTACAGCTCATGTCTCTCTTATCGGTGATAGCCGCCATGTATGCTGCAGCTTTGGAAATTACTCCCAGCAGCAGTCCACTGAGCATGGAAAAGTGACCGTATGTATGTGCATTTTCTTGGTAGCGTTTTGACAATTTATCTACCTACCTTGTCTGCTGTTTGACAAAGACAGAAGCAGCGAATGAGAGAGAGAAAGCTCAGGAAATGAACCTTTGGATGTGAATACAACTCAACACAGCTCCATCAGCAGGATAAACTGCTGTTCAACAGGATAAACCTCACAGCATCCCCAGACCCAGGCTTCTACAATTTTACATCTAGAAAATATTTAAAAGATTCTGGAAGGTCCCTCTCCCACTGTCAGTGCAACGAGCAGAGTTCAGGGTTCGAATAGGGCAATTAGGGTGTACATGTGACTAACATCTTTCCGGTTCTACTATTATTCGCTCTCCCTGGGGTTTGATTACAAATGACTCTGAGGCCTTTCTGCATAATTTACAGCCCTTTTCTAAGTGTAAATGTGAGTGTTTACTCGTCTGGGCTGACAGTGTCAGACCTAAGTGTAGCTGCAGCACTAGAATGGAGCAGTGTAGGAGGCAGGAGAGCTATGTCTTATCATAACGATTCAGGTGTTGCATAACCATAGTGCATTAAGAATCTAAAGGAACAAATAGCTGTATGTTTCTCAATCCATGCTGTATTCAGGTGACATAATGGATAACTTTCCTCTGCCAATTATACTGACTCACTCCACAGAGTATCTTGATGTTAATCAAGTGTGACATATCGCTACTTTGATTACTTTGCAGCAAATTAACCATGTCCATTCAAATATGTTCTGGAACATTGGCAATATCACATTATAACGACACATCACTGTAAAGACATTGTAATGCATTGTAATTGCATGCTATAAAGTGTAATTGTGGCAGCATTATATTGCTTTTCTGTGTTGAAATCAAAGGAGTGACAATGAAGGTGATGGTATCAAGTTATTTTGAATGGGAGGGGTAACTGCTGTGCTCTAGCGTGATACTGTTATCAAGAGAAGTTACACACTCAGAGGGCTCCTTCACAAAAATACTGACTGAGGTGAGGCAAAACAAGTTTTGAAACATTACATTAGCACACACACACACACACAGTATATCCATACACACAGAGTCCCCATCTCTCCTATCCAGATCTAGTCCGGAGTCTACTGGCCAGGCCGGGCTATTCCTGAAGGGGTGGATGGGGAGCAAGCCTCCAGCCCTCACACTGATTGATGTCAGCCTGTAATCTCCAAAGCCACCTGGAGAAGTCTGATTTAGTGAGGCCAGTCTGGGCACAACCTGACGGGGATCGATGCATCCCTGTTGGCACCATGCAGCCCTTGACCAATCCACTGACTCTGGCAGCTACTGAGGAAAGAGAGGGAAGGAGGGGAGGAAGAGAGAGAAAGAGAGAGGGGGGAGGAGGGAGAAAAGAGAGACAGGGAGGAGGAGAGGGGGGAGGGAGAGAGGGAGGAGGGAGAAAAGAGAGAGGGGGGAGGAGGGAGAAAAGAGAGAGAGGGGGAGGAGGGAGAAGAGAGAGGTGGGGAGGAGGGAGAAAAGGGAGAGGGGGAGGAGGGAGAAAAGAGAGAGGGAGAGGAGGGAGAAAAGAGAGAGGGAGAGGAGGGAGAAAATAGAGAGGGAGAGGAGGGAGAAAAGAGAGAGGGGGAGGAGGGAGGAAAGAGAGAGAGAGTGGGAGGAGGGAGGGAAGAGAGGGGGAGGAGGGATAAAAGAAAGAGGGGGAAGACGGAGAAAAGAGAGGGGGGAGGAGGGAGAAAATAGAGCGGGGGAGGGGGAGAAGAGGTGGAGGAGGGAGAAAAGAGAGAGGGGAGGAGGGAGAAAAGGGAGAGGGGAGGAGGGAGAAAGGAGTGAGGGGAGGAGGGAGAAAAGAGAGAGGGGGAGAAGAGAGAGAGGGGGGAGGAGGGAGAAAAGAGAGAGGGGGAGGAGGGGCGAAAAGAGAGAGGGGGGAGAAGAGAGAAAGGAGGGAGAGAGAGAGGGGGGAGGAGGGATAAAAGAGAGAGAGGGGGGAGGAGGGATAAAAGAGAGAGGGGGAGGGAGAAAAGAGAGAGAGGGGGGGAGGAGGGAGAAAAGAGAGAGAGGGGGGAGGAGGGAGGAAAGAAAGAGGGGGGGAGGAGGGAGAAAAGAAAGAGGGGGGAGGAGGGAGAAAAGAAAGAGGGGGAGAAGAGAGAGAGGGGGGAGGAGGGAGAGAGGGGAGGCAGGAGAAAAGAGAGAAAGAGAGGGGGGAGGAGGGAGTGAGAGGGGGGAGAAGGGAGAAAGGGGGGAGGAGGGAGAGAGAGAGAGAGGGGGAGGCCCCAGGGTCCCAGGGTCCCAGCCTTTTGCTGCCCCTTAACAGGAGACACGCTGAACAGCACCTTTCAATAATGGGAACCTTCCAATCCAAAAGGGCTCATGGGTGAAATGATGATATATGATTTTAACTTCCTTTTGGCCTTATTATCTTCTCTGTTAGTTGAACTACATCAATAGTGACAGAATAGCATTCAAGATAGTCCACGGGTTCAATTTAGAGCATCAGTGTTCCTGACCAATAGTGCAAGAAGCATCTCTATCAAATCACCCGGAAGCATCTCTATCAAATCACCCAGTTCCTCTTCTCAACAGACCATTGTATATCATACATTTTATTTTGGGAACCAGCTCATCAGAACACAAATGAAAGCACGCCTAGGATGCAATTTTCATTACAGTAAATCGTCTACTGCTGACATTCCAAAAGGACATCCTTTTCATTTTGGATGAATTTTCCCTGCTTAGGGGTTATCAGTGTTCCTCACACTGCGCTGCTGTGAGTAATGTTGACTGTCAGGCATATGCTGTTTTCCTCGCCAGGGAAATTGCTCCCTAGCCATTCAGCCCCAGAATTTCTATTTAAGATTATTGATATGAAATAATGGCTTTTCTGGGAACACGACCAAAGAGACTTACTAACTCAGTGTCCCCCGTTCCATTTAGAGGAAAATTAGTCTGTGTACTTTGTAAGCTGGAAACACAAATGGTAAATTTAACTAAAGTCACAATCCAGCAATAATGAAATTGGAGGCTGTCACATTAGGGCTTGGCAAAACAAGAAACAAAGTGTTGGCAGATCCACTGGCCATTTTTCTACTATTGTTTTGATGAAACAGCAATTACAAATATTAGTGATGAAGAAAGCATTTACACAGGCAGCCCAATTCTGATCTTTTTTTCACTAATTGGTATTTTGGCCAATCAGATCAGCTCTGAAAAATGTAAACGATCTGATGTGATAGGTCAAAAGACCAATTAGTGGAAAAAAGATCAGAATTGGGCTGCTTGTGTAAACACAGCCATGTTTCTGTATGATGGTAACCCTTTTGTTTTGATCTAAATGAAAGCGCCGTCTCAGCCGATGATAACAGGAATAATAATTGATGACTGATTGGACATTCACGTGCTTGTCGGAAGTGGGAAACCTTCCAATAAGGAAGTCTTATGTCTGACATGATTGTGTTCAAGTGCTTTTGAAGTCGTAACAATTCTTCAACCAATAAGATTTTAGCTAGCTAAATAAGCTAGCTGACGTTGCTAATAAAGTTAGCTAGCTTGCTTAACATTTACAATATGGTCAAACTATCTACATTCTACATTATCCACATTGATAAGTTTGGAATGGTTTTGTTTTCATCTTTTGGTTGAAAAGTGGTGAATTGTCACAACTCGTATAACAACATTTTCTCTGAGTTTCTCATGCACTTAAAATTACGACTTGGAGAGTCGTTCAAGTGAAACTTCCCAGTCGAAACTCAGAACTTCCGTTAACTCCAACAGCTCGGGAACGAACCTGAGAGCATAATAACCATAACAGAATAGATTAAAATAGCTATTCTCTTTGATTTCTTCATAATTTAACATTTGAAAAAGCACTCGAACATCTGAGTTCTCTCATCGCAGGTGCAGGGGAACAATGCGATTACTTTAAAGAAAAGACAAACCCGCACACTGCTCTTGCTCCTATCACGTATTTTTATTAAAGCTTACATGATGGCCTTTCTAGTCTAATTTCTTCATAATTGAACACCAAAAGGTTTGAAGAAAATCGCACACGGCCGATAAATAATTGAACCAACTCTGTCAGATGAAATATTAATTGTGAAAAACGATGTAATATTAATTGAAGTGAGCAGAGTTGGAGGCAAACTTAGGCTTTTCTAAAAGAGAGACATCTCGTTGAACACCACAGTGTTAATTACAAGGGAGATGGGGAATAGGAGGAGGGGTCAATTGTTTTCATGTAGTAAGCATATTCTAAATGGCTTCGATATTTCATCAGATGAGAGCAGCAGTGTCACCTATAAAAGCGCTGGGAGCGAATCACATCGTCGGAGGGAATGACAGAGAAAAAATAAAATACAAAAAAAATGGACCAGAATGATTCTTTATATCAGTAATATAGGCATTTGAATGTCCCTGCACTGTGGGGCAGAATGAGACATATAGTCAGACCAAGTACAGGGAGGTTGGGAAGAAAGGCTACATGAGAGAAGGTGAAAGAGGGAAGAAAGGCTACATGAGAGAAGGTGAAAGAGGGAAGAAAGGCTACATGAGAGAAGGTGATAGAGGGAAGAAAGGCTACATGAGAGAAGGTGAAAGAGGGAAGAAAGGCTACATGAGAGAAGGTGATAGAGGGAAGAAAGGCTACATGAGAGAAGGTGATAGAGGGAAGAAAGGCTACATGAGAGAAGGTGATGGAGGGAAGAAAGGCTACATGAGAGAATGTGATGGAGGGAAGAAAGGCTACATGAGAGATGGTGATGGAGGGAAGAAAGGCTACATGAGAGAAGGTGATGGAGGGAAGAAAGGCTACATGAGAGAAGGTGATGGAGGGAAGAAAGGCTACATGAGAGATGGTGATGGAGGGAAGAAAGGCTACATGAGAGATGGTGATGGAGGGAAGAAAGGCTACATGAGAGAAGGTGATATAGGGAAGAAAGAGAAAAAGAGATGAGAAGAGGGAATGGAATGAAAGGTTGAAAAGGAGAGAGGGGGAAAGAGGGAATGAGCGAGAATGACAGATGGAGCGTGATAGGGTAATGACAGGAAGGAACTTGAATGTGCTGTTAGGAGGCTGACAGGCATAGCGTGGAAGGTGACCGAGGCTGTAAGAACAGCATGAGGATCAGAAACTACAGCAGACTAACTGGAGATGAATGGAACAGGAGCAGAGGTGACCTACAGAGAAACACCCAGAGAGAGGACCGACAGAAAACAGAGGGAGGTAGAGGAGGAACAGACAGATACAAAGAAAGGTCCAGAGAATGCAGACACAGATAAAATAAAAAAATAAAAAATAAATACCCAACGAGAACAAACAGACAGACAAATACCTGGAACATGAAGAGACTCTTTATGTCCCTAGACACAGACAGACTTGTAGAGAGCCATGGACAACAGGGACACAGAGATGGCATAGAGACATACAGAGATATACTGTACAGTCTTGGGAGAAGAGGCATATGAACACAGAGATATACTGTACAGAGTCTTGGGACAAGAGGCATATAAACACAGATAAATAGAGAATCCAACAGACACAACGAACAATCCATTCAAACCTATAGAGCAGGGGTACTCAAGTACTATTTGAGAAGGTCCGGTCACACAAATTTCCTAGGTGGCAAAGGCTATTTTAAAGCTAATATCCTGCAATTCTATGCATTCTTCCATGTCTTATGTGTGTTTATATGATACCAGGGGTCGAAGCCCGACCAGGCTTTTTTGGGGGGACCTGCGGTCCGTATTGACCCCGTTCTGGGTTTGAATCCGGTCCACGGTCCGCCAGTTGATTATGGAGGCTATAGAGCATCAAATAATCATTGATGTCTGGGCAGTTAGCGCTGATGGGGACGAACAGACATTAGTCATTAGACATTAATCAAGCAATGATTTACTTTTACCTCTGAGCTAAAGGACATGTGCCTCAATTTTAATCTCTTTATGCAGGTATATGAATTCATGAGTGGACTGGGTTTGATTTTGGCATAGACGAGCAGGAGTCACAGTCATGGTTTTATTGAGTAAGTATGGCTCTTTTCAAATGGCTGAATTGAGAGGACAAGGCTTTAATGGGCTGGATGAATTGAGGGACTGTGGGTGTAATGGAATAGAACAGCTCTCCTGGTGTTTGGGTATATTTTTGTTCTGTACCTTTCCTGCTGAGTCAGCAACAACTGCACATAGAGCAACTGTACCGTGAGGACATCATCACTGGCCAGGGGGAGAAGGACGAAGGTCATGTGATCTACTTGACCTGTGATCACAATAGCAAGTGTAATGTAGCCTTTAACGTTGACCTTTAACCTGACCTCACACATTAGCTGTTTTAAAAGCCTTGGCACTGATTTCTATGCCTTGTTGCTGTGGGTTCAGTGAAACCCTCCTGGGCGTCTTCCTGAGCTGAAAGATTGGGCTTCAGAGAAAAGATCGCTACACATGAGAACACTTTAAAAATACATAATCATTAAAAAGATAGCCTCCATGCAAATTGCAAAACACAGCCTTAAGAGGGGAAAGTAAGATGAGCTAACTTATGCATTCACTTTACACATTCACAAGTTAAAGGAGAAATTCATTAATGATGGCATGTTTCTCCACACTTCTCTGTCCAGATTTCTCTCTCTCTCTCTCTCTCTTCTCTCTTCTCTCTTCTCTCTCTCTCTCTCTCTCTCTCTCTCTCTCTCTCTCTCTTTTCTCTCTTCTCTCTCTCTTCTCTCTTTCTCTCTCTCTCTCTCTCTCTCTCTCTCTCTCTCTCTCTCTCTCTCTCTCTCTCTCTCTCTCTCTCTCTCTCTCTCTCTCTCTCTCTCTCTCTCTCTCTCTCTCTGTCCTTCCCATCGCCACAGGCTAGTCAGCCTGCATGTCCTGGGCCATGAGTGATGATATCACATGGGCCTAAGAGTGGAATAGTAGCATGTCATAACTCTTGGACATGGCTAAATGGTGATGGACTCAACAGTAGTACCTGATCTAGGATCAGCTCCTCTCAAACCTCACCTGAACCGTCTTTTTTAGAAGCCTGGATTTGGTGACAAAATAAAATATATTTCGCAACCGCAAATATGTAGAGTTGTCTGAAGTTATATTTGGTTTGTTTTTCTCAGTTGTGTAATAGGTAAGGAACGAAACAGACACAGTAGAGCAAACCGAGCCAGACCACACTAGACTGACTGATCCCACTGGGCAAAACATTGTTTCCATCTCATTTCAACCCCCCAAATCTATGTGGTGACATTGAATCAACATGGAAAACTAACTGGATTTTCAAAAAGTCATCAACGTAAGGGCATTTTGTCTTTTTTATTCACCCAACTTTTAACTGAAATCCAACGACATGGTGAAATGTTTGGTTGATTTCACGTTAGTTGACAATTCAACCAAATGTAAATCAAAACTAAACGTTGAACTGACGTCTGTGCCCAGTGGAATGGCAGATCTGAGATTATAAAGCCGGTCCGATTGACTAAGTAAACTGCTATCTCCCATTCAGCAGCTAACCTGGCCATAATTACTTCTGAAGAGCTGCATCCACGGTAACTGCAAGCTAAAAGCATTCTGGAATTTCTCCCTGACTGTCCATGAATTATTAATTCCATTATAATCCAGAGGAAACAGTGGAATTTATCTTAACCATTTTCATGAATAGTGACATAATGGAGAGAGAAACAGAGAGAGAAAACTTCCTTTCATTACTGTGCTCATGTGGTTATCTAACGGTCTCTCTGTTGGATGTGATGGGGGCTGACTATAATAAATGTATCCAGGGACACATGGTGTAAATCAGCATCAGTAGTGAGACAGTGACCTCGCCCCGGCCTGGACCCATCGCTCTGTCTCTAAAAAGGCAGCTCCTATTTATACACTGCCAGACAGGCAGTTACCGTTCCCCAGAAAATGTGCTTTTAAATTATTGTCACTTCATTATTCATTAGCGCACATTCAGGACTTATTACGCCTGTTGAATAATTAATGCAGGTTAATAATTTTAAATGAGATAAACATGGGCTGGGTTAACACGGTTAATAATTAGCCTGGGAGAGTTAGTGAGCCACTGACTGACTGTTTGTGAACTGTGTGACTATAGTCATTTATTATTATGCTGTGACGATGATCTGATATTATGTAGTTTATGACTTGGAACATGTTGTTGACGTTGTGTTGCTTGACATGAACATGGTGAGAATTCATTTGTTTGTAATGTCATCTAGTCATAACAAACACGTCCATTAAGGACATGTTTGGGAAAGTATGAGTAAGTCGTTTAAAACTCTGTCTGCAGGTGATCTGTCTTTCTCGATCATTTGTCTTCATGTGGGTTCTTGTCTGCAAATTTTTTAATTATTTTTTAGGGGGTAGATCAGCTTTAATATTTCAGATAGATTGTAACTTCCATCAATGTAATTGTCTGCATAACTTCCAATCCCCCATATGTTTTTTTTCTCTGGCAAATATATATATATATATATACAGTGAGGGAAAAAAGTATTTGATCCTGATTTTGTACGTTTGCCCACTGACAAAGACATGATCAGTCTATAATTTTAATGGTAGGTTTATTTGAACAGTGAGAGACAGAATAACAACAAAAAAATCCAGAAAAACGCATGTCAAAATTTTTATAAATTGATTTGCATTTTAATGAGGGAAATAAGTATTTGACCCCTCTGCAAAACATGGCTTAGTACTTGGTGGCAAAACCCTTGTTGGCAATCACAGAGGTCAGACGTTTCTTGTAGTTGGCCACCAGGTTTGCACACATCTCAGGAGGGATTCTGTTCCACTCCTCTTTGCAGATCTTCTCCAAGTCATTAAGGTTTTGAGGCTAACGTTTGGCAACTCGAACCTTCAGCTCCCTCCACAGATTTTCTATGGGATTAAGGTCTGGAGACTGGCTAGGCCACTCCAGAACCTTAATGTACTTCTTCTTGAGCCACTCCTTTGTTGCCTTGGCCGTGTGTTTTGGGTCATTGTCATGCTGGAATACCCATCCACGACCCATTGTCAATGCCCTGGCTGAGGGAAGGAGGTTCTCACCCAAGATTTGGGACCATAGTCACCAAGAAAACAATTGGTAACACACTACGCCGTGAAGGACTGAGATCCTGCAGCGCCCGCAAGGTCCCCCTGCTCAAGAAAGCACATATACAGGGCCGTCTGAAGTTTGCCAATGAACATCTGAATGATTCAGAGGAGAACTGGGTGAAAGTGTTGTGGTCAGATGAGACCAAAATCGAGCTCTTTGGCATCAACTCAACTCGCTGTGTTTGGAGGAGGAGGAATGCTGCCTATGACCCCAAGAACACCATCCCCACCATCAAACATGGAGGTGGAAACATTATGCTTTGGGGGTGTTTTTCTGCTAAGGGGACAGGACAACTTCACCGCATCAAAGGGACGATGGACGGGGCCATGTACTGTCAAATCTAGGGTGAGAACCTCCTTCCCTCAGCCAGGGCATTGACAATGGGTCGTGGATGGGTATTTCAGCATGACAATGACCCAAAACACACAGCCAAGGCAACAAAGGAGTGGCTCAAGAAGAAGCACATTAAGGTCCTGGAGTGGCCTAGCCAGTCTCCAGACCATAATCCCATAGAAAATATGTGGAGGGAGCTGAAGGTTCGAGTTGCCAAACGTCAGCCTCGAAACCTTGATGACTTGGAGAAGATCTGCAAAGAGGAGTGGAACAGAATCCCTCCTGAGATGTGTGCAAACCTGGTGGCCAACTACAAGAAACGTCTGACCTCTGTGACGGCCAACAAGGGTTTTGCCAGCAAGTACTAAGTCATGTTTTGCAGAGGGGTCAAATACTTATTTCCCTCATTAAAATGCAAATCAATTTATAACATTTTTGACATGCGTTTTTCTGGATTTTTTTGTTGTTATTCTGTCTCTCACTGTTCAAATAAACCTACCATTAAAATTATAGACTGATCATGTCTTTGTCAGTGGGCAAACGCACAAAATCAGCAGGGGATCAAATACTTTTTTCCCTCACTGTTTATATATATACACTACCGTTCAAAAGTTGTTCTTTTTTCGAAAGAAAAGCAAATTTTTTGTCCATTAAAATAACATCAAATTGATCAGAAATACAGTGTAGACATTGTTAATGTTGTAAATGGCTATTGTAGCTGGAAACGGCTGATTTTTAATGGAATATCTACATAGGCGTACAGAGGTCCATTATCAACAACCATCAGTCCTGTGTTCCAATGGCACGTTGTGTTTGGTAATCCAAGTTTATTATTTTAAAAGGCTAATTGATCATTAGAAAACCCTTTTGCAATTATGTTAGCACAGCTAAAAAACTGTTGTGCTGATTAAAGAAGCAATACAACTGGCCTTCTTGAGACTAGTTGAGTATCTGGAGCATCAGCAATTGTGGGTTTGATTACAGGCTCAAAATGGCCAGAAACAAATAACTTTCTTCTGAAACTCGTCAGTCTATTCTTGTTCTGAGAAATTAAGGCTATTCAATGCGAGAAATTGCCAAACTGAAGATCTCGTACAACGCTGTGTACTACTCCCTTCACAGAACAGCGCAAACTGTCTCTAACCAGAATAGAAAGAGGAGTGGGAGTCCCCGGTGCACAACTGAGCAAGAGGACAAATACATTAGAGTGTCTAGGTTGAGAAACAGGCGCCTCACAGGTCCTCAACTGGCAGCTTCATTAAATAGTACCCGCAAAACACCAGTCTCAACATCAACAGTGAAGAGGCGACTCCGGGATGTTGACCTTCTAGGCAACAGACTGGCCAATAAAAATAAAAGATTAAGATGGGCAAAAGAACACAGACACTGGACAGAGGAAGATTGGAAAAAAAGTGTTATGGACAGAGAATTGAAGTTTGAGGTGTTCAGATCACAAAGAAGAACATTTGTGAGACGCAGACCAAATGAAAAGATGCTGAACTATGAAATAACACATATGGAGTCATGTACTACCAAAAAAGTGTTAAACAAATCAAAATATGTTTTATATTTGAGGTTCTTCAAATAGCCACCCTTTCCCTTGATGACAGCTTCGCACACTCTTGGCATTCTCTCAACCAGCTTCATGAGGTAGTCACCTGGAATGCATTTCAATTAACTGGTGTGCCTTCTTAAAAGTTAATTTGTGGAATTTATTTCCGTCTTAATGCGTTTGAGCCAATCAGTTGTGTTGTGACAAAGTAGGGGGGGTATACAGAAGATAGCCCTTTTGGTAAAATCCCAAGTCCATATTATGGCAAGAACAGCTCAAATAAGCAAAGAGAAACAACAGTCTATCATTACTTTAAGACATGAAGGTCAGTCAATACGGAAAATGTCAAGAACTTTGAAAGTTAATTCAAGGGCAGTCGCAACAACCATCAAGCGCTATGATGAAACTGGCTCTCATGAGGACCTCCACAGGAATTGAAGACCCAGTGTTACCTCTGCTGCAGAGCATAAGTTCATTAGAGTTACCAGCCTCAGAAATTGCAGCCCAAATAAATGCTTCACGGTGTTCAAGTAACAGACACATCTCAACATCAACTGTTCAGAGGGGACTGTGTGAATCAGGCCTTCATGCTCGAATTGCTGCAAACAAAACACCACAAAGCACACCAATAAGAAGAAGAGACCTGCTTGGGCCAAGAACCACGAGCAATGGACATTAGACAGGTGTAAATGTGTCCTTTGGTCTGGAGTCCAGACCTGCTGATATCAAAGTCAATCGGTTGTTATCAAAGTAAACTGGCTGATATCAAAGTCAATCAGTTGTTATCAAAGTAAACCGACTGATATCAAAGTCAATCAGTTGTTATCAAAGTAAACCGGCTGATATCAAAGTCAATCGGTTGTTATCAAAGTAAACCGGCTGATATGAAAGTCAATCAGATGTTCATTAGTTAAAGTCCCACCCAATCAGATTAATATTGTTGGGAATTGAAAGCGAGGTCGATAGCTCATTCTCTGTCTCTGATTAGTAACTGGCGGTGCTCGCACCTGGTCAGTCAGTTGATATCAAAGTACACCGTCTGATATGAAAAGCTAACAGGATAGCTGCTATCCTATCAGAACAAGGGGGATGGTGCCGGTACTGTAGCCTACATGCGTAAGAGCCTTTGTATCCATGCTTGAAATAGGATATTGTTACGTCTGTAACGCTGTAACACTCCCCTTTAGCAAACACTGTTTTCATGAAAAAACACTAGTAGTGGACATAGCCTTATCCTGGGACTATGTACAGGCTGTATAAACTAGATTAGAATGTGTGTGTGTGTGTGTGTGTATATGTATGTATGTGTGTGTGTATATGTATGTGTGTGTGTGTGTGTGTGTGTGTAAACAGTGGGGAGAACAAGTATTTGATACACTGCCGATTTTGCAGGTTTTCCTACTTACAAAGCATGTAGAGGTCTGTAATTTTTATCATAGGTACACTTCAACTGTGAGAGACGGAATCTAAAACAAAAATCCAGAAAATCACATTGTATGATTTTTAAGTAATTAATTTGCATTTTATTGCATGACATAAGTATTTGATCACCTACCAACCAGTAAGAATTCCGGCTCTCACAGACCTGTTAGTTTTTCTTTAAGAAGCCATCCTGTTCTCCACTCATTACCTGTATTAACTGCACCTGTTTGAACTCGTTACCTGTATAAAAGACACCTGTCCACACACTCAATCAAACAGACTCCAACCTCTCCACAATGGCCAAGACCAGAGAGCTGTGTAAGGACATCAGGGATAAAATTGTAGACCTGCACAAGGCTGGGAAGGGCTACAGGACAATATGCAAGCAGCTTGGTGAGAAGGCAACAACTGTTGGCGCAATTATTAGAAAATGGAAGAAGTTCAAGATGACGGTCAATCACCCTCGGTCTGGGGCTCCATGCAAGATCTCACCTCGTGGGGCATCAATGATCATGAGGAAGGTGAGGGATCAGCCCAGAACTACACGGCAGGACCTGGTCAATGACCTGAAGAGAGCTGGGACCACAGTCTCAAAGAAAACCATTAGTAACACACTACGCCGTCATGGATTAAAATCCTGCAGCGCACGCAAGGTCCCCCTGCTCAAGCCAGCGCATGTCCAGGCCAGTCTGAAGTTTGCCAATGACTATCTGGATGATCCAGAGGAGGAATGGGAGATGGTCATGTGGTCTGATGAGACAAAAATTGAGCTTTTTGGTCTAAACTGGAGGTGGAAACATCATTCTTTGGGGATGCTTTTCTGCAAAGGGGACAGGACTACTGCACCGTATTGAGGGGAGGATGGATGGGGCCATGTATCGCAAGATCTTGGCCAACAACCTCCTTCCCTCAGTAAGAGCATTGAAAATGGGTCGTGGCTGGGTCTTCCAGCATGACAACGACCCGAAACACACAGCCAGGGCAACTAAGGAGTGGCTCCGTAAGAAGCATCTCAAGGTCCTGGAGTGGCCTAGCCAGTCTCCAGACCTGAACCCAATTGAAAATCTTTGGAGGGAGCTGAAAGTCCGTATTGCCCAGCGACAGCCCCGAAACCTGAATGATCTGGAGAAGGTCTGTATGGAGGAGTGGGCCAAAATCCCTGCTGCAGTGTGTGCAAACCTGGTCAAGACCTACAGGAAACGTATGATCTCTGTAATTGCAAACAAAGGTTTCTGTACCAAATATTAAGTTCTGCTTTTCTGATGTATCAAATACTTATGTCATGCAATAAAATGCAAATTAATTACATAAAAATCACACAATGTGATTTTCTGGATTTTTGTTTTAGATTCCGTCTCTCACAGTTGAAGTGTACCTATGATAAAAATTACAGACCTCTACATGCTTTGTAAGTAGGAAAACCTACAAAATCGGCAGTGTATCAAATACTTGTTCTCCCCACTGTATATACAGTTGAAGTCGGAAGTTTACATACACTTAGGTTGGAGTCATTAAAACTAGTTTTTTAACCACTCCACACATTTCTTGTTAACAAACTATAGTTTTGAGAAGTCGGTTAGGACATCTACTTTGTGTCATGGCTTTAGAAGCTTCTGATAGGCTAATTGACATCATTTGAGTCAATTGGAGGTGTACCTGTGGATGTATTTCAAGGCCTACCTTCAAACTCAGTGCCTCTTTGCTTGACATCATGGGAAAATTAAAAGTAATCAGCCAAGACCTCAGAAAAGAAATCGTAGACCTCTACAAGTCTGGTTCATCCTTGGGAGCAATTTCCAAACGCCTGAAGGTACCACGTTCATCTGTACAAACAATAGTACGCAAGTATAAACACCATGGGACCACGCAGCCGTCATACCGCTCAGGAAGGAGACGCGTTCTGTCTCCTAGAGATTAACGTACTTTGGTGCAAAAAGTGCAAATCAATCCCAGAACAACAGCAAAGGACCTTGTGAAGATGCTGGAGGAAACAGGTACAAAAGTATCTATATCCACAGTAATACAAGTCCTATATTGACATAACCTGAAAGGCCGCTCAGTAAGGAAGAAGCCACTGCTCCAAAACCGCCATAAGAAAGCCAGACTACGGTTTGCAACTGCACATGGGGACAAAGATCGTACTTTTTGGAGAAATGTCCTCTGCTCTGATGAAACAAAAATATAACTGTTTGGCCATAATGACCATCGTTATGTTTGGAGGAAAAAGGGGGTTGCTTGCAAGCCAAAGAACACCATCCCAACCGTGAAGCACAGGGGTGGCAGCATCAAGCTGTGGGGGTGCTTTGCTGCAGGAGGGACTAGTGCACTTCACAAAATAGGTGGCATCATGAGGAAGGAAAATTATGTGGAAATATTGAAGCAACAACTCAAGACATCAGTCAGAAAGTTAAAGCTTGGTCACAAATGGGTCTTCCAAATGGACAATGACCCCAAGCATACTGCCAAAGTTGTGGAAAAATGGCTTAAGGACAACAAAGTCAAGGTATTGGAGTGGCCATCACAAAGCCCTGACCTCAATCCTATAGAAAATGTGTGGGCAGAACTGAAAAAGCGTGTGCAAGCAAGGAGGCCTACAAACCTGACTCAGTTACACCAGCTCTGTCAGGAGGAATGGGCCAAAATTCACCCAACTTATTGTGAGAATCTTGTGGAAGGCTACCTGAAACATTTGATCCCAGTTAAAGAATTTTAAAGGCAATGCTACCAAATACTAATTGAGTGTATGTAAACTTCTGACCCACTGGGAATGTGATGAAAGAAATAAAAGCTGAAATAAATAATTATCTCTACTATTATTCTGACATTTCACATTCTTCAAATAAAGTGGTGATCCTAACTGACCTAGACAGGGAATTCTTACTAGGATTAAATGTAAGGAATAGTGAAAATCTGAGTTTAAATGTATTTGGCTAAGGTGTATGTAAACTTCCACAGGTATACCTCCAATTGACTCAAATGATGTCAAAAAAACGTAAATGTAAAATTAGCCTATCAGAAGCTTCTAAGACCATGACATAATTTTGGGGAATTTTCCAAGCTGTTTAAAGGCACAGTCAACTTAGTGTATGTAAACTTCTGACCCACTGGAATTGTGATACAGTGAATTATAAGTGAAATAATCTGTCTGTAAACAATTGTTGGAAAAATGACTTGTGTCATGCACAAAGTAGATGTCCTAACCGACTTGGCAAAACTATAGTTTGTTAACAAGAAATTTGTGGAGTGGTTGAAAAACTAGTTTTAATGACTGCAACCTAAGTGTATGTAAACTTCCGACTTCAACTGTATAAAGGTGCTAACAGGCCCTCTGAGAGGATGTTAAATGATCTAGATGGGTGTACCTAATAAACTGGCCACTGAGTGTATACACTGACTCGTGACTGAGTTCATCAGGAAGTGCATAGGGGATGTTGTTCCCACTGTGATGATTAGAATGTATCCAAAGCAAAGACCATGGATAGATGGCAGCATTCGCGCTAAACTGAAAGTTTGAGCTTCCGTAAGGTAATCAAACAGGCAAAACATCAGTACACAGACAAAGTAGAGTCGCAATTCAACTGCTCAGACACAAGGTGTATGTGGCAGGGACTCAAGGCAATCACAGATTATAATGGGAAAACCAGCCACGTCGCGGACAATGATGCCTTGCTCCCGGACAAGTTAAACACCTTATTTTCCCGCTTTGAGGAAAACACAGTGCCACCGACGCTGGCCACCGCCGGACTGTGAGCTCTCGTGGCCGACGTGAGTAAGACATTTAAGCGTGTTAACCCTCGCAAGGCTGCCGGCACAGATGACATCCCTAGCCACGTCCTCAGAGCATGTGCAGACCAGCTGGCTGGTGTTTACGGACATATTCAATCTTTCCCTATCCCAGTCTGTTTTCCCCACTTGCTTCAAGATGTCCACCATTGTTCCTGTACCCAAGAAAGCAAAGGTAACTCAACTAAATGACTATTACCCCGTAGCACTCACTTCTGTCATCATGAAGTGCATTGAGAGGCTAGTTAAGGATCATATTATCTCCACCTTACCCGACACCCTAGATCCACTGCAACTTGCTTACCGCCCAACAGATCCTCGGATGACGCAATCGACATCGCACTGCACACTGCCCTATCCCATCTGGACAAGAGGAATACCTATGTGAGAATGCTGTTCATCGACTACAGCTCAGACTTTCACACCATAGTACCCTCCAAGCTCATCACTAAACTCAGGGCCCTGGGTCTGAACCCCGCCCTGTGCAACTAGGTCCTGGACTTCCGACGGGCCACGACATCTCCAACTCAATCAAACTCAAGTTTGCAGATGACACAACAGTGGTAGGCCTGATTACCAACAGTGACGAGACAGCCTACGGGGAGGGGGTGAGGGCCCTGGTGTAGTGGTGCCAGGAAAATAACCTCTCCCTCAACGTCAACAAAATTAAGTAGCTGATTGTGGACTTCAGAAGACAGCGGAGGGAGCACGCCCCAATCCACATTGATGTGGAGAGGGTATAAAGATTAAAGTTCCTCGTGTACACATCACTGACAACCTGAAATGGTCCATCCACACAGACAGTGTGGTGAAGAAGACACAACAGCGCCTCTTCAACCTCAGGAGGCTGAGAGAAATGTGGCTTGGCCCATAAGACCGTCACGAACTTCTACAGATGCAACATTGAGAGCATCCGGTCGGGCTGTATCACTGCCTTGTACGGCAACTGCACCATCCACAACCGCAGGGCTCTCCAGAGAGTGGTGCGGTCAGCCCAATGCATCACCAGCACACTGCCTGCCCTCCAGTACATCTACAGCACCCGGTGTCACAGGAAGGCTAAGAAGATCCTCAGCCACCTGAGCCACAGCCTGTTCACCCCGCTACCATCTAGAAGGCGGAGACAGTACAGGTGCATCAAAGCTGGGACCGAGAGACTGAAAAACAGTTTCTATCTCCAGGCCATAAGACTGTTAAACAGTCACCACTAGCCGGCCTCCGCCCAGTACCCTGCCCTGAACTTTAGTCATTGTTACAAGCCGGCTACCACCCAGTGCTCAACCCCCTGCATCTTAGAGACTGTTGCCCTATGTACATAGTCATTGAACACTGGTCACTTTAATAATGTTTACGTACTGTTTTACTATTCATATACTGCCCATAATGTCGATACATACACTATATATACAAAAGTATGTGGATATCCCTTCAAATGAGTAGATTCGGCTATTTCAGCCACAACTGTTGCTGACAGGTGTATAAAATCGAGCACACAGCCATGCAATCTCCATAGACAAACATTGGCAGTAGATTGGCCTTACTGAATAGCTCACTGACTTTCAATGTGGCACCATCATAGGATGCCACCTTTCCAACAAGTCAGTTTGTCAAATTTCTGCCCTGCTAGAGCTGCCCCGGTCAACTCTAAGTGCTGTTATTGTGAAGTGGAAACGTCTAGGGGCAACAACGGCTCAGCCGCGAAGTGGTAGGCCACATAAGCTCACAGAACGGGACCGCCGAGTACTGAAATGAGATTTTGACGAGCAGGTGTCCAAATACTTTTGGTCATTTACTGTATATATTTATATTCTAATGTTTCTATATTTCTTAATTTGTTTAATTTTATTTTGGGGATTTGCATGTATTGTTTTGTATTGCCAGGTATTACTGCACTGTTGGAGCTAGGAACATAAGCATTTCGCTACACCAGCGATAACATCTGCTAAATATGTGTATGCGACCAATAAAATGTGATTTGATTTGATTGATGATGATTGTTTAGGGTGATGTATTAGAATGGGCCTTCAGCCTTGAGCATAGCCAACAGTGGTAGGCCTAACTCAAGAGTGAGGATTCTCTAGTGGTCTCATGCTACAGTACATAAAAGCCCTGCTTTCTTTGCTATTAACTTGACTGTTTTCTCCCGTAAGCCTCTCACCAATGCGCAACGGGTCCTAATAGTCCTATTGTTCACCAGAGCTCCTAGCTGTTTAAATGGATGCGACTTCAAGAGTAAGCAAAATGCTTCTGTAAAAGTTATCTGAGCCAGAGGCTAAAGCTGTATGCTGTAGTTAGGGTTAACCATCAACTATGTCTTCATATGATATAGCTGTTAGCTTTGAGCCAAAGCTATACACCACAATTACATTCAGCTACTCAGACCACAACAAAACAATTAGATTAGCTACTTTTGGCTCTGTGGCATCTGCTGTAGGCTACTGCAGGTGATGCTACTAGCTAAGGTTAACTAACTCTGAGCTCAAGTTGCGCTAAAAGCAACAAATGAAGTGGTTAATACCTCAGTATCTGTTCTACGTTGCCTGCATGCTAAGGTTAGGTCTGAGTTATATACCACAAGTGCTGATTCTGATGAGGTATAGTAATCCACTGGGCAAAAACTGGTTGAATCCACGTTGTTTCCACATCATTTAAATCCCCCAAATCAATGTGATGACGTTGAATCAATGTGGGAAAATAATTGGATTTGCAAAAAATAATCAACATAAGGGCATTTTGTCTTTTTATCACCCAACTTTTAACCTAAATCCAATTTCATTGTGATTTTTTGTTGTTGATTTCATGTTAAATTCACGTTAGTTTACAACGCAACCAAATGTAAATCAAAACTAGACGTTGAACTGCTCTAAGGGCTCTTAGCAGAGGTATACATAATTCAGTCAGCAAATATATTGTGTTCTTTGATTGTTGGATGCATTGGCCTTAAAAAGCTCAGTCCCTCTCCTGTTTCTCCTTTCACCCCATTACTCACAGACAGATTACATAATTGTGTGTTAATTACATATGTGGTTGCCATCCCACAGGCGACTGAGGTTTCGACAGCCGACCAGGAGTTCCACACTTCTTTACTGCAACTGTAGGGCTTATTTTTTAGAACTTACAAATGACTTCCTGTCTTTTTCTTCACTCTTCTGAAACACAACCAGACTAGAAAATGGACCCCGGGCTCCTCTTCTCCTCACCAACGCACCGCTCCCTTACTACCTACATCACAGCAATCCCCCCCCCCCCCACATTGTCCTTACCCTCTTTCCCCTCTTTCGTCCTTCATGGTACTCCATCCCACGGTCTGACAGCCGGCTGACACTCTTTCTTATCTCTGGGACAAAATCCCAGGGATTTAGGGAGGCTAAATCAGAGCACCAGAAAGCAGAGAAAGAAAAATCCTTTCTTCCTACCTCTCTCTCTCTCTCGCTCTCTCTGACTGTCACTGCAGAAACAGGGGAGACAATTTCAGATGGCCTACAGCATGAGTGAATAACAACAACATTTATTTAAAATAATAAGAAGCCCAGTATTGTTCCTGAGCTGAATATAAAATAGTTCCTGAAAAAACAACAACATCAGACATAGCCCAAATAAACCGCTATAATCCAGTCACATGCCGATTCCCGGGACCACCCATACGTAAAATGTATGCACGCATTACTGTAACTCGCTTTGGATAAAAGCGTCTGCTCAATGGCATATATTAGTGGTGCCTTGATTAGAGATGATGGCCTCACTTTCTGAGGCTTAAGAGCTCGGTTTTCACAAGACAAGGGCTTTGAGAATCACTCATAGACAGTATTTCACTCTCTGTACCTAATGCATTGATAAGGCAAGCACATTATCTAGTCCTTTTATAACTGCTCTGACATACAGTCTGCCCAGAGACAGAGAGCAATGGATCTCCCCTATAATGGATCTCCCCTATCACAAGGAATGAAGTCATAAAGACATTGCTCTCGCTCACTCACACGCAGGAGATTCCATTAGTGTTAGTACAGCCTGGCTGTAAAAAGTGCTTTTTCATTGTGGGAGAAAGTAAAGCAAACATAATGCAATGTCAGGATGACAGCATTCCATTTAGCATGCGGCTCTAGTAACATTTATAACCTTGACTATATAACTTGTTCATCTCTCCGTTCTGTTCCATCAGAATTGTGATTTATGACTATGTAAAACATGCACATTTCTCTCTTCTATGTTAATATATTCCGCTTGTTGGGAAAGTAAATAATTAGCGTAAGCAATATGAGAGCAATCAGTGTGATAAAAAAAAATCACACACACACTATGGACTGTGTCTTCTTTTGAATCCTCACATCAATGGCCTATAAGCACATTTAGACTAGAGCCTCCCTCAGAATATCCCCTAGCATCCCTTAGAGCAGTGCAGAGAATATCTGAGAAAGAGAGAGAAAACAAGCCCTGCAAGCCTGAAGTCATAACTTTGATAAAAGCTACCCGCTCACAACAAAGGAATAGCCTGCAGGCTCTGAGCATTGAGCAGTGTTAGATGTAGGAGGAAGAAAAACAGCCTTCGTTACCACAGCCAGACCTGTGGCACAGATTCCTTCCCCGGGAGAGAGAAGCTCTGTTTATGGTTCAGTGTCCAAACCCATACATTCTGATCTAATATCATCTGTCTATCCTACTGTATTATCATATTTATTTAGTTTGGACAGGTTTTTAATGTGACCTAATGCAACATTTGTATCAAATAACAAACATGACAAAGAATGCTTTGTGCTAGGTGTCCAATTAATTAGTTATGCGACAAACTAAATTGCAGTCAAATGAAACATGATTTATGCTAATGTTGACATGACATGCTAATCTACAGGATACAGACTGAATGAACCTCTGGCTCCCAGGTTAATCTGCCTCTCAGCACTGTTCTAGGATCAGTCTGACCTGCACAATTCTTAAACTTAATGCTAATCTCGCCATGGAACACTCCAGAGGTATAACAGGCATTTACATGAAACCTAAACTCAGAGAGTAATCCCTATGAACCCTACAGTTCTGGTCATTAAAAAGTTACTTTCTCATAATGCGTTTGCTGCAGTAAGAGACATTGTGAAGGTGACAAACTCTCTTGTAGGGTAACACGAAGCATTTCTGAAACATTTTGAAGATTTTTTTTTTGTGGGGCACTGCAGTAGATGTTGACTTTTTAATGCCCCCAACTGTACTTACTCTGAATTCCCAGTTTGTGATTCACTCTCTAGCCCTCCATGGCTTTTCATGTACAGTATGTAAGACCATTACTGTGTTAACACCCTGTGTTAATTGGGTAGATCATATTCATATTCAGAAAGCATTCACACCCCTTGACTTTTTCCACATTTTGTTGTGTTACAAAGTGGGATTAAACATGATTTAATTGTATTTTTTTCCGTCAACGATCTACACAAAATACTGTCAAATAATGTCAAAGTGGAAGAGACATTTCAAAACATAAATAATGAAAAATAAAACACTAATATACATTGATTAGATAAGTATTCAACCCCAGGAGTCAATACATGTTAGAGTCACCTTTGGCAGCGATTATAGCTATGGGACTTTCTGGGTAAGTCTCTAAGAGCTTTGCACCCCTGGATTGTACAATATTTGCACAGTATTCTTTTTTAAATGCTTCAAGCTCTGCCAAGTTGGTTGTTGATCATTGCTAGACAGCCATTTCCAAGTCTTGCCATAGATTTTCAAGACGATTTAAGTCAAAACTAACTAGGCCACTCAGGAACATTCAATGTCTTCTTGGTAAGCAACTCCAGTGTGTATTTGGCCTTCTGTTTTAGGTTATTGTCCTGCTGAAAGGTGAATTTGTCTCCCAGTGTCTGTTGGAAATCAGAATTAACCAGGTTTTCCTCTAGGATTTTGCCTGTGCTTAGCTCTTTTCTGTTTATTTTCATCATAAAAACTCTGTAGTCCTTGCCGATGACAAGCATACCCATAACCTGATGCAGCCACCACCACGCTTGAAAATATGAAGAATGGTGCTCAGTGATGTGTTGGATTTGCCCCAAACATAACGCTTTGTATTCAGGACATAAAGTTAATTTCTTTGCCACAATTTTTGCTGTTTTACTTTAGTGCCTTTATTGCAAACAGGATGCATGTTAAGGAATATTTTTAATCTGTACAGGCTTCCTTCTTTTCACTCTGTCAATTAGGTTAGTATTGTGAAGTACAATGGGGAAAAAAAGTATTTAGTCAGCCACCAATTGTGCAAGTTCTCCCACTTAAAAAGATGAGAGAGGCCTGTAATTTTCATCATAGGTACACGTCAACTATGACAGACAAAATGAGAAAAACAAATCCAGAAAATCACATTGTAGGATTTTTTATGAATTTATTTGCAAATAATGGTGGAAAATAAGTATTTGGTCACGTACAAACAAGCAAGATTTCTGGCTCTCACAGACCTGTAACTTCTTCTTTAAGAGGCTCCTCTGTCCTCCACTCGTTACCTGTTTTAATGGCACCTGTTTGAACTTGTTATCAGTATAAAAGACACCTGTCCACAAGACCAAAGAGCTGTCAAAGGACACCAGAAACAAAATTGTAGACCTGCACCAGGCTGGGAAGACTGAATCTGCGATAGGTAAGCAGCTTGGTTTGAAGAAATCAACTGTGGGAGCAATTATTAGGAAATGGAAGACATACAAGACCACTGATAATCTCCCTCGATCTGGGGCTCCACGCAAGATCTCACCCTGTGGGGTCAAAATTATCACAAGAACGGTGAGCAGAAATCCCAGAACCACACGGGGGGACCTAGTGAATGACCTGCAGAGAGCTGGGACCAAAGTAACAAAGCCTACCATCAGTAACACACTACGCCGCCAGGGACTCAAATCCTGCAGTGCCAGACGTGTCCCCCTGCTTAAGCCAGTACATGTCCAGGCCCGTCTGAAGTTTGCTAGAGTGCATTTGGATGATCCAGAAGAGGATGTCATATGGTCAGATGAAACCAAAATAGAACTTTTTGGTAAAAACTCGTCGTGTTTGGAGGACAAAGAATGCTGAGTTGCACCCAAAGAACACCATACCTACTGTGAAGCATGGGGGTGGAAACATCATGCTTTGGGGCTGTTTTTCTGCAAAGGGACCAGGAAGACTGATCCGTGTAAAGGAAAGAATGAATGGGGCCATGTATCGTGAGATTTTGAGTGAAAACCTCCTTCCATCAGCAAGGGCATTGAAGATGAAATGTGGCTGGGTCTTTCAGCATGACAATGATCCCAAACACACCGCCCGGGCAACGAAGGAGTGGCTTCGTAAGAAGCATTTCAAGGTCCTGGAGTGGCCTAGCCAGTCTCCAGATCTCAACCCCATAGAAAATCTTTGGAGGGAGTTGAAAGTCCGTGTTGCCCAGCGACAGCCCTAAAACATCACTGCTCTAGAGGAGATCTGCATGGAGGAATGGGCCAAAATACCAGCAACAGTGTGTGAAAACCTTGTGAAGACTTAGAGAAAACGTTTGACCTGTGTCATTGCCAACAAAGGGTATATAACAAAGTATTGAGAAACTTTTGTTATTGACCAAATACTTATTTTCCACCATCATTTGCAAATAAATTCATTAAAAATCCTACAATGTGATTTTCCTAATTTTTTTTCTCATTTTGTCTGTCATAGTTGACGTGTACCTATGATGAAAATTACAGGCCTCTCTCATCTTTTTAAGTGGGAGAACTTGCACAATTGGTGGCTGACTAAATACTTTTTTCCCCCACTGTAACTACAATGTTGTTGATCCATCCATAGTTTTTTCCTATCACAGCCATTAAACTTTGTAACTGTTTTAAAGTCACCATTGGCCTCATGGTGAAATCCTTGAGTGGTTTCCTTCCTCTATGGCAATTGAGTTAGGAAGGACACCTGTATCCTTGTAGTGACTGGGTGTATTGATAGACCATCCAAAGTGTAATTAATAACTTCACCATGCTCAAAGGGATATTCAATGTCTGCTTTTTTATTTCATTTTTACCCATCTACCACTAGGTGCCCTTCTTTGTGTGGCATTGGAAAACCTCCCTGGTCTTTGTGGTTGAATCTGTTTTTGAAATTCCCTTCCCGACTGAGGGACCTTAGAGATAATTGTATGTGTGGTGTACAGAGATGAGGTAGTCATTCCAAAATCATGTTAAACACTATTATTGCAAATAGAGTGAGTCCATGCAACTTATTATGTGACTTATTAAGCAAAAATGTACTCCTGAACTTATTTAGGCTTTCCATAACAAACGAGTTGAATAACCAGTGACTAGAAATCCAGTGGCGTAAAGTACTTAAGTAGAAATACTTTAAAGTACTACTTAAGTAGTTTTTGGGGGTATCTGTACTTTACTTTACTATTTATATTTTTGACAACTTTTACTTTTACTTCACTACATTCCTAAAGAAAATAATGTACTTTTTACTCCCTACATTTTCCTGAATGTTCAGCAGGACAGGAAAATGGTCCAATTCATGCACTTATCAAGATAATTTGTGGTCATCCCTACTGCCTCTGATCTGGCGTACTCAATAAAAACAAATGCATCATTTGTAAATTATGTCTGAGTGTTGGAGTGTGCCCCTGGCTATCCGTACATTTTATAAACAAGAAAATGGTGCCGTCTGCTTTGCTTAATATAAGGAATTTGAAATGATTTATACTTTTACTTTTACTTTTGATACTTAAGTATATTTTATCAATTATATTTACTTTTGATACTTAAGTATATTTAGAACCAAATACTTTTAGACTTTTACTCAAGTAGAATTTTACTGGGTAACTTTCACTTTTATTTGAGTAACTTTCTATTATTAAGGTATCTATACTTTTACTAAAGTATGACAATTGGGTACTTTTTCCACCACTGCAAAAATCTAAATGTAATCCATTTTAAATTCAGGCTGTAACACAACAAAATGTGGAAAAAGTCAAGGGGCGTGAATACTTTCTGAAGGCATTGTAGAATAACATCTATAGGGTATTGCAAATCTTTATGCCTACTGTACACTTACTGTTACCTCACCTACAGTTACATAACACATATATCATCCACACACCATTGTTCATTTGCCTTCTCACATAATTAAACAAAAAGTCAGTCATTGAAGCACTATTGCTCATTCAGATTCCTTGGTAATTACCCCAAACGTCCATAATCCAGGCCTGATCCCCAACTCATTACAGCAAATGTACTACACATGCTCTTCGTTAGTGGTATGATGGTGCGTTAAAAAAGGTGATTTCTGTCTTAATGCTGTTATACTGAAACCTCTAGGGCTGTGGCTGTAGCCTACTTTCACAGCAATTTTCCTTCCGGACCTATCAAGACACAAATTATAAAGGGGACACGCTCCCATTAACAACTTGTTCTGTCCTCGATCCAGTTGACCTAATTTTTCCTTAAATTTGCTCGTATGGAATAATTTGACCTTGGAGAAATGCCGCAGTTGGATGTTCACTATAGCATGATAATGGCAAGATGTCATATAGCCATGGAAAACTGCTCCTTGGTCCTTTAGTGTTGTAATACACAAAAGTTACAGCATTTCAGCCTCTCTGCTCTTTAATGGCCCTCACCCTCTGTGTACTTTGTCATAGCCGAGGAACATGGCAACATCATGTCAATGAAACTGGACAGTAGTTTAGATTATGCATTACTGCGACCATATTTAGACCATACTGTATATAGCTCATTATATAGACCAATGCATTACAAAGTCAGCCTCAGTCCCAGGCTCACAGTGAGGATCCTATTGGTGGAGGCTGGGTTCATACACACAGTATGACCCCTTTCTTCCAGGACCCCTGAGACACAGACACAGAGACATCCTGCCTATATGTACATAGCTACCTCAATGACCTCGTACCCCTGCACATCGACTCGGTACTGTATATAGCCATGTTATTTTTACTCGTTATTGTTATTCGTTATTCACTGTGTATTTATTCCTCGTTTCACTATTTATAATATAATAATAATATAATAATATGCCATTTAGCAGACGCTTTTATCCAAAGCGACTTACAGTCATGCGTGCATACATTTTTGTGTATGGGTGGTCCCGGGGATCGAACCCACTACCTTGGCGTTACAAGCGCTGTGCTCTACCAGCTGAGCTACAGAGGACCTCTATTTGACACAGAGGCACAAAGACAGGTGACAGGGCTAACTAAACGACAAACTGAACAGAACACACAGGCCCAACGGGAGGGATGAGGGAGGTGGGAAGGAATGAGAATTAGATTGGAGTGCGTGGGTGTGTTATTATGTACTTGTCACTTGGATAAGGGGTTGAGTCATGAATGTACAGTACAGGGCATATCTTGAACTGTCATCAAATAAAAGGGCCATTTGCACCTTATGGGTACTGACTTACAGTGTAGTTTGCCGGTTTGTCTCATACAGAGCCAGATGGAGACTGTTTTTCTGTACCAACCCACTTGTTTATCCTGTCTCTCCTCTCCCTGTACACTGTGAGCTAAAATAATACATTCCTAAACTAAATTATAATATGCCTGGATATGGCTCATATGTGTGATGATGATGGTGTGTGTACGTTTGTGTGTGGGTGTACATGTGTGTATATGTCAGGATGTGCATGTTCGCAGGATCTCTCCACAGTATGACAGAAGTACAATGTACCCTTCTTCTCTTTTCAGTCAAGAAGACCCTCCCATGGAAGAAGAATCCAGAAGTGAGCCCTCGTTTCAAGAGAGCTATGATGACGTCAACGTAGATCACCTTCTCAGTAACTTCCAATTGGTAGGTTCAGTCTCACTCCTCCTCCTCCATTCAGATTCAGAATGTGCGTGTGCGTGTGCATGTGTGTATTTGGACTTCGTCCAGCCAGTGTTTGTGGAGGCAGATGAGCAGCTCACAGTGAGAGAAGATTGATGACTGTCTTTGAAAAACAATTTTTGAGTTTTCATGAAATAAAGTAGGAGCATCTGTCATGGCCTAGCTGCAGACCTGTCTCTCTCTCTCTCTCTCTCTCTCTCTCTCTCTCTCTCTCGCTCTCTCTGTCTCTCTTTCTCTCTCTCGCTCTCTCTCCCTCTCTCTCTCTCTCTCAGGAACTCTAAACAGATGGTAAACAGTGTCATCCATCAAATACCTTTTTGCCAATGCATGGTGGGGAAGCGTTGTTTTGTTCTGGCACAATCATATTTTTCCGGCGTCACCAAAAGTGTGTTAGAGGCTCCATCAACAGTCCTCTCCCACAGTAATTAGACCATCGGAGGGCAATGATGCACCACCTGATGATGATGATGGAAGAGGGAACTTGCAGAGATACCATGTCTCTATCGAAGGTGATGTTCTGTAGTCTTAATCTAATCTATGAGGTGTCACAATTTTAAATGTTCTAACGAAAGAACACTTTTGAGAACACTTTCTATCTACAATATCTGTATATTTTCAGCTACAGTGGGGAAAAAAAGTATTTAGTCAGCCACCAATTGTGCAAGTTCTCCCACTTAAAAAGGTGAGAGAGGCCTGTAATTTTCATCATAGGTACACGTCAACTATGACAGACAAAATGAGAAAAGAAAATCCAGAAAATCACATTGTAGGATTTTTAATGAATTTATTTGCAAATGATGGTGGAAAATAAGTATTTGGTCAATAACAAAAGTTTCTCAATACTTTGTTATATACCCTTTGTTGGCAATGACACAGGTCAAACGTTTTCTGTAAGTCTTCACAGGGTTTTCACACACTGTTGCTGGTATTTTGGCCCATTCCTCCATGCAGATCTCCTCTAGAGCAGTGATGTTTTGGGGCTGTCGCTGGGCAACATGGACTTTCAACTCCCTCCAAAGATTTTCTATGGGGTTGAGATCTGGAGACTGGCTAGGCCACTCCAGGAACTTGAAATGCTTCTACGAAGCCACTCCTTCGTTGCCCGGGCGTTGTGTTTGGGATCATTGTCATGCTGAAAGACCCAGCCACGTTTCATCTTCAATGCCCTTGCTGATGGAAGGAGGTTTTCACTCAAAATCTCACGATACATGGCCCCATTCATTCTTTCCTTTACACGGATCAGTCGTCCTGGTCCCTTTGCAGAAAAACAGCCCCAAAGCATGATGTTTCCACCCCCATGCTTCACAGTAGGTATGGTGTTCTTTGGATGCAACTCAGCATTCTTTGTCCTCCAAACATGACGAGTTGAGTTTTTACCAAAAAGTTATATTTTGGTTTCATCTGACCATATGACATTCTCCCAATCCTCTTCTGGATCATCCAAATGCACTCTAGCAAACTTCAGATGGGCCTGGACATGTACTGGCTTAAGCAGGGGGACACGTCTGGCACTGCAGGATTTGAGTCCCTGGCGGCGTAGTGTGTTACTGATGGTAGGCTTTGTTACTTTGGTCCCAGCTCTCTGCAGGTCATTCACTAGGTCCCCCCGTGTGGTTCTGGGATTTTTGCTCACCGTTCTTGTGATCATTTTGACCCCACGGGGTGAGATCTTGCGTGGATTCCCAGATCGAGGGAGATTATCAGTGGTCTTGTATGTCTTCCATTTCCTAATAATTGCTCCCACAGTTGATTTCTTCAAACCAAGCTGCTTACCTATTGCAGATTCAGTCTTCCCAGCCTGGTGCAGGTCTACAATTTTGTTTCTGGTGTCCTTTGACAGCTCTTTGGTCTTGGCCATAGTGGAGTTTGGAGTGTGACTGTTTGAGGTTGTGGACAGGTGTCTTTTATACTGATAACAAGTTCAAACAGGTGCCATTAATACAGGTAACGAGTGGAGGACAGAGGAGCCTCTTAAAGAAGAAGTTACAGGTCTGTGAGAGCCAGAAATCTTGCTTGTTTGTAGTTGACCAAATACTTATTTTCCACCATAATTTGCAAATAAATTCATTAAAAATCCTACAATGTGATTTTCTGGATTTTTTTTCCTCAATTTGTCTGTCATAGTTGACGTGTACCTATGATGAAAATTACAGGCCTCTCTCATCTTTTTAAGTGGGAGAACTTGCACAATTGGTGGCTGACTAAATACTTTTTTTCCCCACTGTATATGTTTTTCTCTCAGCTGGATTTCAATCCAATATGGTTTCCATTCTAAAGTCACCTAACACGCAACATAATGAAACATGTTTAATTTCCTAGTTCAACCTCTCCTGCAAACGTTACTGTTCAAATGCAATCACTTTCCCCAAAACTACAATTGTATGTTTAATATAATATTCAAGGGCAGTTCCCCTTTAAATATTGACTATAATTTTTCGGTATAATATAATGGGTTCTTGATTTGATTCCGTCTGTTGGGTTCAGGAGGTGCTTTTCTGTTGGTCTGGTCCTTGGTCTGGTCCTTGCCTCACTTGCTTTCAGTAGATGTGTGGTGCTGCTCTGCTGGAAATACACTACCCAGTTCATAAAAGGAGTTGTGGGAATGATTCAATCTGTAGAGGGCAGAAGACTGCTACAGTATGTTCCTTGTGTCTCCAGCGCAGGTAGCCTACCCTTGGCTGAGCATGTCAAAAGTAGGAAATTAAGACACTGAAAGCATTGTGATTGATTTGATCAACTTGCACTTATTCCCTGACCTATTTATCTGGGAAAATATGCTATCTTTTAGTTTTATTCTGCAGAGGCAGAGAAATATGCAAAAACTGAGGATAGGATCAGGGAATCAGCTCTGTAGATTTGTTTTTTGCCTGTCTATTTGTTGTGATTGCACTGTGCCACCACAACAAGGTAATTAGCCAACTACTGAGAGGAGAGCCATATGTGCTACCAGGAGAGAAGCATTAAATGGAATTGAATCCATTACAGTCCAATGATCAGTAGGATGAAGAAGTCCTGCAATTACATTTGTCCTTCAAACCCAACGTATATTTGACTCCAAAATCCAAAATCTCTCTCTCTCTCTCTCTCTCTCTCTCTCTCTCTCTCTCTCTCTCTCTCTCTCTCTCTCTCTCTCTCTCTCTCTCTCTCTCTCTCTCTCTCTCTCTCTCCAATTCAATGGGCTTTATTGGCATTGGAAACATATGTTTATGTTGCCAAAGCAAGTGAAATAGATCATAAACAAAAGTGAAATACAATCTCTCTCTCTCTCTCTCTCTCTATCTCTAGCTCTCTTTCTCTTTCGGCTTGAAGAGGGTGTTTTTCCATTCAAAGCGATATTCTAAGGAAACCGTTTTTAAACCATTTCCCTCATCTATATATTCATGCAGAGGCAGCCGCTCTGGTGTTAGCAGTAAATCACAGAATGAGAGAGAGAGAGAGAGAGAGAGAGAGGGGGGTGTGTGGTTAATGACTGTTGGGGCTCGCTAAGACCATGGGGACATTAAAGCTCAATCTCAATGGAGGAGAGGGGACAGAGGCAGGAGGGGCTGTATTGGGAGGTAAATACATATAAATATGATTTAATCTACCAGTCTGCGTGACATTGTTATTTCCCCAAGGATAAATGGCAGCTTCCTGTCGCCGTATCAGTTCCCTTGTGTATTAGCAGCTCAGGTCTCTTTGTTGGTTTTCAGAATAAAGCATTAGGCGTTTACGTGCCAGGCAACAAAATGAGATTAGATTTATAATCACAAAGCAAGCAGTGTTATTTAGTCGGCTGGGTTAGTGTACAGTGATAGGGCCCTCATCTGTCTTATTTTTTGCTCAACCTTGGTTTATCATAAATATCAAATCAGCGCAATTCATTTAAAATGCCACTATAGTGCGTTGTCAGTGAAGCAGAATGCCAGTGCATAAACAAGCTCTTAGTGATCTCTAGGGAAACAGTCCTACTGGGTCACTCAGAGGCACAGTGAGGCGAGGCTCTGGGAAATACAACTGCTAAGCCCTTAAATGGTTTGCTGGACTAAATCTGATGTCAAAGTCAGGCTCTCTCCAGGATAGGGTAACATGGGGTTTTCCCTGCCTCATTATCAACTAATAGCCACATGGATTTAAATAGTGAAAATGGAAAAACTCGTATATATGCCTACACGCGGGTAGGATGAATTCAGCTAGAGCTCAGAGTAAACCTGAACCTATACTAGAAATTAAAGTTATAAAATACAGTCAATGTGATGTTCATAAGCCACTTCTGTTTGGGCTATGCCTCTGGCATGACAGATAATGTTGCTCTTTTCACACTCCTTCTCTCACACTAACAGCAGTATAGAAAGCAATTTCAGTTCATAAATACAGAATCCTTTCACATTATACTCACAAGGTTTCCATCCAATTGGTCACAGGTTTTTATGTGAATATTCCAAAATAAAGAAAATATGCAAATGTTCCCACCAGTGATGTGTTTCCACCAAACGGACTTGTTGCAGATAAAAATCAGTGTGTGATGACTTAGTGCACACAAAATGTACTTTTTCACTTAAGTTTTCATGTACCAAATAAAAATCTAATGTTCAATGTGTTTCCATCGCATTTTCAACTCTACCGATATTTTTGTCACAAAAACTGTTGCATTAAATAGCAAATGTGCCTACTCTGGTCTTGGCACGTGCGCTCTAGCCAACAGCTCGCCGATACAGTGCAGGTAGGCTAGTCTACATGATGAGATTATTATAGATAAGAGCAATAATATTTTTAGTTGTCAAACGGCTTTCCAGAGTCGTAGTGGGAGGACCACACACCTTATCATCGCGTGACTCCAAGTTTACTTCGATGTGATGGTTTTTATATCAAGATTTGCGTGTTTCCACTGCCATTTCTCGCATAATTAATTTTACAGACACAAAAAGATTCCACCATGTCGAACGAACAAATGATCTGTCTGCAAATTGTACCGAAACTACCTGTTTCCATCACAGATGTTGTGATTCTTTTTACGTGGTCACAACCAGTCTTTTATGCTCTTTGCCAGCAAACATGTAGTAAAATGGCTGCCTTCAAGTTTGAGCCCTCAGTGACCTCGTAGTGCACCTCAGTCTACCCGTCTGCCTGTCTGCCAGTGGCGTAATTTATAGATCGGCACGTAAGGGTGCTCTCGAGCGGCTAGATGTTCTTTACCTTTCGTCCATCAGATTTGCCACCAATGCTCCTTATAGGACACATCACTGCACTCTATACTCCTCTGTAAAATGGTCATCACTGTATACCCGTCGCAAGACCCACTGGTTGATGCTTATTTATAAAACCGTCTTAGGCCTCACTCCACCCTATCTGAGATACCTACTGCAGCCCTCATCCTCCACATGCAACACCCGTTCTGCCAGTCACATTCTGTTAAAGGTCCCCAAAGCACACACATCCCTGGGTCGCTCCTCTTTTCAGTTCGCTGCAGCTAGCGACTGGAACAAGCTGCAAAAAACACTCAAACTGGACAGTTTTATCTCCATCTCTTCATTCAAAGACTCAATCATGGACACTCTTACTGACAGTTGTGGCTGCTTCGCGTGATGTATTGTTGTCTCTACCTTCTTGCCCTTTGTGCTGTTGTCTGTGCCCAATAATGTTTGTACCATGGTTTGTGCTGCTACCATGTTAAGCTGCTGCCATGTTGTGATGCTACCATGTTGTTGTCATCAATCTGGAGGATCCTGTCAAGGGTTGCAAATAAGTTCCCTGGTTTTCCCATATTCCCGGTCGGAGGATTTCCGGAATCATGAGGGAATAAGCAGGAAATCTGAAATCCTCCAACCAGGATTTCTGGAAAACCAGGGAATTTATTGCAAGTTCCCGGGATTTTGTAACCCTACTCCTGCCTCTGAGCTCAAATTGAGACTCCTCCACAATAGCTGTTGCCTTTACATTTCAATACACAAAATCAGTTTGTTTTATTACAGTATTCTCTTCCCCATTTATTTTAACCCATTATGAACTTCACCAAATGTCTATGGCTCCCAACAAACGATTTTCAGATAAACACTTTCTGATATAAAAACACTTTCTTTATAAAATCCAATAAATGCAGATCCAACAAAAGGTTTACTTGTTCATTGAAAAACAACGTGCTAACAGAATTTAGTTCTCAGTCTTTTTGTGTATGAAACATCTTGTTTTGAGTGCTGTAGAAAACACTACGGACAATTAATTGGTTTGTGTATGAACAGTGAAGTGTATTCTCATAATGTGGAGTGTTCTGGGTTCTGTGCCAGGAAGAAGTGACTGTTCTCCACCTCCATTCTGTTCTGGGATGTTAAAAGAGGGAGTGTGTACTGCTGGTACTATTTTGTGAGCTTCCCAATGTCTTCCTGCATAGAAACAACATAATTACAACTTTCCTACATTCTGCTGTCTGTTGTCAAATTCCCTACATGATGATGCACTTACCTGGCGACATGTACTCATACCAAAGGCATCTAGGGCGGCAGGTAGCTTAGTGGTTAAGAGCGTAGTGCCAGTAACCGAAAGGTCGCTGGTTCTAATCCCTGAGCCGACTAGGTGAAAAATCTGTTGATGTGTCCTTGAGCAAGGCACTTAACCCTAGTTGCTCTGGATAAGAGTGTCTCCAAAATGTAACTGTAAGTCTCTCTGGATAAGAGCGTCTGCTAAAATGTGAACATAAGGCTTCTGTTTGTTATAATTTCACACGGACAAGCCAAGGCTCTATGCCAAATCCCAGCTCTGTTTTGTCCCCATTACTAGTCAATTGACATTGGATCTGATTTTCTCCACTCGACGCTCTTGAGGAAAAACCTACTCATGTAAAAGTAGAGGGAGAGGCTAGAGTTTCAGGAAGAAATTGTATCGAAACATGCTTACCTAGCTGGTGACTGTCTCTCTTTTTCCTCAGTGTTTATTGGAAAAGTCTTCATGTGAAGCGCATTCCACTTGACTCAGGACCAGACACCTTGGCTGCAGAGATCACCTTTCAGATCGCATGACGGCATGGGAAGTGTACACAGTATTCCGTCAGCTCTTTCCATCCCCCGTATATGACTGATCTGTGATGGAGAATACAATATGCCAATCTTTATAAAACCAGCTACTCTCCATTACAACTACAATTCTATTTATATGCATTTATACATATGTAATTGACTCCTTACATTTTTTTGTGTATCCAGACAAATGTCTTCCCCTGCTTCTGAAAGGGTTAATATTATGACCTCTAATGTCAATGTAAAGATCACAAGTAAAGAAGCCCCAACACTAACCAAGCACTGCAGTCCTGTGTCCTCATTATGCCAAATGTCCTCATATAATGTGTTTATGCCTTCCTGTGTCCCCATTATGCCAAATGTCCTCACATGCACAGTGTCGCAATGCCCCACATCATGTGTACTTATATGCCCAGGTTGCCCACAGTACCC
The DNA here is from genome assembly GCF_020615455.1 of Coregonus clupeaformis. Classification (NCBI taxonomy): domain Eukaryota; kingdom Metazoa; phylum Chordata; class Actinopteri; order Salmoniformes; family Salmonidae; genus Coregonus; species Coregonus clupeaformis. The sequence continues at coordinate 17,714,805 of NC_059228.1, forward strand.
TTGTGCGCCCATGTGCCCTTTATTGACTGCCTTCACTTTCCCTGCCAGTGCTTTAGACAGAGAAAGCCCCAAATCGATCACATTTCCTAGGCCTTCCCCCTTAACCACACTAAACACATTTTCCCCCTTGTCTAAATAATTCAAACACAACCACTTACAGTCTACTGCCTTAGCTTTAGTTACACTGGAGTAAGGATACTTCAGTTTCCTTTGTGTGTAGATAGCCCACATGTGGTAAGATGTTTCCACAGATGTGCAGAATTCATCATTGAATCCAAATGAAAATGGCAACTACAGCAGTAACCCAGGAGACAGGGGATAACTCTTTCATTTACAAAAATCTAATATTACTCAATCCTACCAGAAAATAAACTGTAAATAACCTTCTGCTTGTTCATGGGGGTCAACCTTTGCAAATGTTGTACATATGGATCTGTTCATGCCCAGTTGTTAGGAATTTAATGCTATTTCTAGATGTGTTAACCTGTGTAGTGTCTATCTCAGGCCAGTCATTGTGATCTAGCTAACAGTAAGTCTATTGTAAGTCTATTGCCTTGCTGTGTATAGGTTATGTTGGCTGCATTTGATTTACTGTGAGCTCTGAGCTGGTCTCCAGGCCTGTGAGTTGTGATTGGCCGGCACCAGGATGAAGTGACTAAGAGGGCAGTTGAAATCGACGAGGGGGCTACATTTTTTTGGGTTCTTGCATTGGAATTATATTGAATTCTGCTTATATCACACTATACCACAATAAACATAAAGTTCAAATGCAGAGACTCTGAGATCATCAAATGCTTTTGAAGTGACAGGTTGGCGCGAAATCTGTAGCCTTTCTCTGCTGTGCTGAGTCAGCGTAAAATAGGGGCCTTCTAGCAGTCCTATGAGGCAGGTAGAGTGTTGCATTTACAGCGCCTTCGGAAAGTATTCAGACCCTTTGACTTTTTCCACATTTTGTTACGTTAGAGCCTTATTCTAAAATTCATTTTTTTTAAATAATACTCCTCAGCAATCTACACGCTTCAACAAAGTACTGAGTAAAGGGTCTGAATTCTTATGTAAATGTCCTATTTCCGTTTTCTGTTTTTAATAAATTAGCAAAAAATTCTAAAACCCTGTTTTTGCTTTGTCATTATAGGGTATTATGTGCAGATTGATGAGGGAAAAAATGATTTAATCAATTTTAGAATAAGGCTGTAACGTAACAAAATGTGGAAAAGGTCAAAGGCTCTGAATACTTTACGAAGGCACTGTATTTACACAGTGCTGGTGTTTCAAAGATATGACGGTGATATTTAAAAATATATATACAAAGTTCTGACTTCAAAATGTCAGCATTCAAAAGAAAAATATTCTCATCAGGCAAAACCTGTCTTAACCAATAAAGCACAGGTGGGGTCCACCAGGCTCAGATACAGCCTCCCCTTGAGTTACCCAAAATGTAACTAACTAGACCATCCCCAAACGGGCACTTACATACATTTGGCCACACCGAGTCTTGGCGCGCAGACCAGGTACATTGCTTTCAGAAAGTATTCACACCCCTTAACTTTTTCCACATTTTGTTGTGTAACAGCCTGAATTTTAAATAGATTCAATTTAGATTTTGTGGCCTACACACAATACCCCGTAATGACAAAGTGGAATTATGTTTTTAGAAATGTGTACAAATTAATAAAAAATGAAAAGCTGAAATGTCTTAATAAGTATTCCACCCCTTTGTTATGGCAAGCCTAAATAAGTTCAGGAGTAAAAATGTGCTTAACAAGTCACATAATAAGTTGCAATAATAGTGTTTAACTCGTAAGAGTCTAAGCCGAAGTATAAAAAATAAATAGAAGAAAAGTATTTTATGAACAATTATTTTTGGCCCTACTGCTATTAGCCCACACAAACACATTGAATGGAGTCCCATGGAGTCAACAACTCCCACTCCATCCACTTGCTGAGTTGTTAGGTAGTCAGAACACAAGTAGAGGTTTTGTATACAATCTATATAAAAAATTACTAGAAGCCCTCCGTAAACCAATGGGAATAGTAACTGTATGGAATATACTGTAGATCTTAAAGACTACCAACAGAATACAGATTGGAAAAGAGTCTCGAACAATATATCAATGTTTTATTATCAACTAATACACTACACATGAATTCACTGATTTTATTAGACTCCACGGAAAAGCTGTCAATTTAAACTTGCTCCTACTCCAAATTGCCTGTTGTGTTCTTAAAGAAATATTGGAACCTACATGCACATGATAAGGGACTGACTCAGTGTGAAGATCTTCTGGTCACAGGTTGCCAGGTCTGTGTCGAGCAGGACTGCCACAGTGTGAAAATCTTCTGGTCACAGGTTGCCAGGTCTGTGTCGAGCAGGACTGCCCCAGTGTGGAGATCTTCTGGTCACAGGTTGCCAGGTCTGTGTCGAGCAGGACTGCCCCAGTGTGAAGATCTTCTGGTCACAGGTTGCCAGGTCTGTGTCGAGCAGGACTGCCCCTGTGTGAAGATCTTCTGGTCACAGGTTGCCAGGTCTGTGTCGAGCAGGACTGCCACAGTGTGAAGATCTTCTGGTCACAGGTTGCCAGGTCTGTGTTGAGCATAGTTAGTGCTGCCATTCCCTACCTTCCCAATATACTATTGTTGAACGATGACTCTTCACTGACTGTCACAGCTCCCCAAAAACGAGAATGGTTGTCTGGACTGACCTCTGCAAAAAGAATGTTGGTGACAAGAAGGAAACCTCCACATAAGCTCAGCATAACTCAATGGCTACAAAACTTCCTTGACGTCCTTTCACTAGAGCTCTCAATAGCTCGTGTGAATGGCGCCAAGGAAACAACATTAGATACATTTAATAGAGCAGTCGAAAAGGTCAAAAGCTTATTTTGAGTTAATGTAATGCAATTATGTTTGAATTCATTAATTGTATTTTGAATATCTGTATCAAATATCGATGTATGCAGGCTGATTCTATCCATGTGTGCCTTGTTCCCACAAATAATGTTACAAACACAAGATTAGTTATTCATTATGTTTTGTTCTGTGCATAGATACAGTATATCCACAACATGATCCCTAGGGGGAGAAGGAGGGGTCAGGTGAGGAGGGGGGTCCGGAGGCAGAGGGGGGAATAGTCTCCTGAGTCTCCTGAGTGGCGCAGTGGTCTAAGGCACTGCATCGCAGTGCTAACTGTGCCACTAGAGATCCTGGTTCGAATCCAGGCTCTGTCGCAGCCGGCCGCGACCGGGAGACTCATGGGCGGCGCACAATTGGCCCAGCGTCGTCCAGGGTAGGGGAGGGAATGGCCGGCAGGGATGTAGCTCAGTTGATAGAGCATGGCGTTTGCAACGCCAGGGTTGTGGGTTTGATTCCCACGGGGGGCCAGTACAAAAAAATATGTATTCACTAACTGTAAGTCGCTCTGGATAAGAGCGTCTGCTAAATGACTAAAATGTAAATGTAAATGTAATAGGGATTGGTCGCGCTTACTAAGAAGGGGGAGGGGAGATGGGACAGACAGGACAAATAATAATTATTTAACGCTTTCTCTATTGTTTTTCGTGTCTTTACATGTGTACTCTTTGAACATTATTGCCGGTCTGTGATCTGAACCCTTCACAAAAAATGTCATAAAAAGTTGTAAAAAGATAAAAACAATAAAAACACATTGAATAACATCTGTTGTTCCCTGTTCACTACAGGGAACAACAGATAGTCCCACGTTTGTTCTGAAGTGTCTGTCCTATATCTGAGAGATACAAGAAAGATCTGGAAACATTAGTTATTTTTTTTTGTATATTAGTGTGTGGTCCAAACATTTGTATAAACTGTTAGGACGCTACAGACAGAAGTTGGCAGATCAGCTGTACCGACTTCAGACGAGTCCCAAGACGCTTGTGGGGAATTATGTTATTTCTAGATAGTGCACTGTGAGAGGCCAGGTCTCCCCACTGCAGTCCAGGGGAGCTGCCATTGATTACCACCACTCAACATGCAGCATGCTGGTGCTAATGATGAGCCTTTTGTTTCTATCGATTAGGTTATGGCTGTTCTCTGTGTGTGTGTGTGTGTGAGTATGATGGAGTGTGTGTGTAGCAGTCAAGTGATTATGAAGCCCTTATTAACACATGAAAATAGCATTTTTCCTGCAGATGAATGTTTGAGGATAGCTGATCGTGTGGAGAGTTGTGGAGCTGTTGAGGGCCACCAGCGGTGCGGAGAGGTGAGGGGCTGGTGAGGGCCACTCGCGGTGCAGAGAGTTGAGGGGCTGGCGAGGGCTGGCGAGGGCCACCTGCGGCGCGGAGAGGTGAGGGGCTGGTGAGGGCCCCCCACGGTGCCGAGAGGTGAGGGGCTGGTGAGGGCCCCCGACGGTGCCGAGAGTTGAGGGGCTGGTGAGGGCCACCCGCAGTGCGGAGAGGGGCTGGTGAGAGCCACCTGCGGAGAGGTGAGGGGCTGGTGAGGGCCACCCGTGGTGCGGAGAAGTGAGGGGCTGGTGAGGGCCATCTGTGGTGTGAAGATGTAGCTCAGTTGGTAGAGCATTGCGTTTGCAACGCCAGGGTTGTGGGTTCGATTCCCACAGGGGCCAGTATGAAAAAAAAATATATATATATATATATATATATATATATAAAATAATGTATGCACTCACTAACTGTAAGTCACTCTGGATAAGAGCGTCTGCTAGATGACTAAAATGTAAAAAAAAATGAAGAGGTGAGGGGCTGGTGAGGGCCATCTGTGGTGTGGAGAGGTGAGGGGCTGGTGAGGGCCATCTGTGGTGTGGAGAGGTGAGGGGCTGGTGAGTACAGGTATGGTGGTCATGAGCAGATGACAAGGGAAGCTTGGGGAGGCTTTGTGCTCAGCCTGTCTGTAGGTGCCTTGATTCGCCGGCAGGGCACGTCGTACACAGAATACTTATTTCCTGTAATGACTTTACTGTATACAGTTTCTCACCGGCAACCTTAATCCTGCCAGTCAGCACTGAGCGCCTGCTCAGAGATTACACATACAAACACACTCATTCTGTACACACATACGTGCACGTACAGTACGCATACACACATGCACAACACACACACGATTGTCACACTCTCACATTTTACACACTTACACCCACCAACACACTCACATTAACATACTCAAATTCACACATGCTCACAGATTCAGGCATTCAACCAGCTATAGTATTGGTATAAATGTATCCTTTTCCTGACTGATTGGATTTTCATGAGCAACAGTATGGCCATCTCTGTGCCTATTTCCTCTAGTGCTCATTTATACATTTACGGCTGAAAAAATAGTACATTATCATAATGAGATTCCGCCACGCATGTTGCCATTGGGGTTGCCACCCAATGTCATTAAGAGGGAAGCAAGTAGCAAGTCGATGAACAAAATACACATTTACAGTAAATGAGACACAGAAGAAAAAAGCTCATTTTGGCTATCAGCAGAATTGCGTAATGTTTCTCCATAATAGAACAGGAATTTGACATTTCATTTAAAGTTTGACACAGCGGGGTGCCTGTCCGGCTGTGAGTCTGTGTGGAACTTCAGTGTTTGACATTCAGAAATGGACTGGGAAACGCGCCTTAATTGCACATATGGTAAATTATCCCCAGGATCCAACACAGCTGATGCCAAAATGCCAAAACAACAATGAGGAAATATAGGAGATGCAGATGAGACCAACCCCCATTTACAGCTTTCAGTTCTTCAGGAAAGCAGGAAATCAAGGTTTGAGGACATTCAGTACTGGAGCATGAAAGAGAGATAAAAGGATTCTACCTCATAATCTGACAGGAATAGATGGTCTGTTATTCATTTTTTGGTTATTGCTTCCTCCCTTAGGGCCTACTTAATGCAGTATTCCAACCCTATACCTACGACAACCAGCTTTAGGTCCTATTTTCAAGGACGGTTTAGTATCTCGATTGATAAGAGAAAGGGGTTGGTATGACAGGCTATGATAACTACATTCACTTGAATTGGCCAACAGAGTCCACTGTCACTGCGCCCACTTTCATCGTTTGTTCATGTAGTTATACTCAGTGGTATAAAGTACTTAAGTAAAAATACTTTCAAGTACTACTTAAGTCTTTTTTTTGGTATCTGTACTTTATTTATATACAGTGAGGGAAAAAAGTATTTGATCCCCTGCTGATTTTGTACGTTTGCCCACTGACAAAGAAATTATCAGTCTATAATTTTAATGGTAGGTTTATTTGAACAGTGAGAGACAGAATAACAACAACAAAATCCAGAAAAACACATGTCAAAAATGTTATAAATTGATTTGCATTTTAATGAGGGAAATAATTATTTGACCCCCTCTCAATCAGAAAGATTTCTGGCTCCCAGGTGTCTTTTATACAGGTAACGAGCTGAGATTAGGAGAATACTCTTAAAGGGAGTGCTCCTATTCTCAGTTTGTTACCTGTATAAAAGACACCTGTCCACAGAAGCAATCAATCAATCAGATTCCAAACTCTCCAACATGGCCAAGACCAAAGAGCTCTCCAAGGATGTCAGGGACAAGATTGTAGACCTACACAAGGCTGGAATGGGCTACAAGACCATCGCCAAGCAGCTTGGTTAGAAGGTGACAACAGTCCGTGCGATTATTCGCAAATGGAAGAAACACAAAATAACTGTCAATCTACCTCGGCCTGGGGCTCCATGCAAGATCTCACCTCGTGGAGTTGCAATGATCATGAGAACGGTGAGGAATCAGCCCAGAACTACACAGGAGGATCTTCTCAATGATCTCAAGGCAGCTGGGACCATTGTCACCAAGAAAACAATTGGTAACACACTACGCAGTGAAGGACTGAAATCCTGCAGCGCCCGCATGTCCCCCTGCTCAAGAAAGCACATATACAGGCCCGTCTGAAATTTGCCAATGAACAGCTGAATGATTCAGAGGAGAACTGGGTGAAAGTGTTGTGGTCAGATGAGACCAAAATGGAGCTCTTTGGCATCAACTCAACTCGCCGTGTTTGGAGGAGGAGGAATGCTGCCTATGACCCCAAGAACACCATCCCCACCGTCAAACATGGAGGTGGAAACATTATGCTTAGGGGGTGTTTTTCTTCTAAGGGGACAGGACAACTTCGCCGCATCAAAGGGACGATGGACGGGGCCATGTACTGTCAAATCTTGGGTGAGAACCTCCTTCCCTCATCCAGGGCATAGAAAATGGGTCGTGGATGGGTATTCCAGCATGACAATGACCCAAAACACACGGCCAAGGCAACAAAGGAGTGGCTCAAGAGGAAGCACATTAAGGTCCTGGAGTGGCCCAGCCAGTCTCCAGACCTTAATCCCATAGAAAATCTGTGGAGGGAGTTGAAGGTTTGAGTTGCCAAACGTCAGCCTCAAAACCTTAATGACTTGGAGAAGATCTGCAAAGATGAGTGGGACAAAATCCCTCCTGAGATGTGTGCAAACCTGGTGGCCAACTACAAGAAACGTCTGACCTCTGTGATTGCCAACAAGGGTTTTGCCACCAAGTACTAAGTCATGTTTTGCAGAGGGATCAAATACTTATTTCCCTCATTAAAATGCAAATCAATTCATAACATTTTTGATATGCGTTTTTCTGGATTTTGTTGTTGATATTCTGTCTCTCACTGTTCAAATAAACCTACCATTACAAATATAGACTGATCATGTCTTTGAAGTGGGCAAACGTACAAAATCAGCAGGGGACCAAATACTTTTTTCCCTCACTGTATATGCCATTTAGCAGACGCTTTTATCCAAAGCGACTTACAGTCATGCGTGTATCATTTTTGTGTATGGGTGGTCCCGGGGATCGAACCCACTACCTTGGCATTACAAGCGCCGTGCTCTACCAGCTGAGCTACAGAGGACCACTTTACTTTACTATTTTTTATTTTTGACAACTTTTACTTTTAATTCACTACATTCCTAAAGAAAATAATGTACTTTTTACTCCATACATTTTCCCTGACACCTAAAAGTACTCGTTATATTTTGAATGCTTAGCAGGACAGGAAAATGGTCCAATTCACGCACTTATCAAGATAACATCCCTGGTCATCTACTGCCTCTGATCTGGCGGACTCACTGAACACAAATGCTTCGTTTTGTAAATGATGTCTGAGTGTTGGAGTGTGCCCCTGGCTATCTGTAAATGATGTCTGAGTGTTGGAGTGTGCCCCTGGCTATCTGTAAATGATGTCTGAGTGTTGGAGTGTGCCCCTGGCTATCTGTAAATGATGTCTGAGTGTTGGAGTGTGCCCCTGGCTATCTGTAAATGATGTCTGAGTGTTGGAGTGTGCCCCTGGCTATCTGTAAATGATGTCTGAGTGTTGGAGTGTGCCCCTGGCTATCTGTAAATGATATCTGAGTGTTGGAGTGAGCCCCTGGCTATCTGTAATAAAAGAAAATGGTGCCCTCTGCTTTGCTTGATATAAGGAATTTGAAATGATTTATACTTTTACTTTTACTTTTGATACTTAAGTATATTTAAAACCAAATACTTTTAGACAAGTCGTTTTTTACTGGGTGAGTTTCACTTTTACTTGAGTCATTTTCTATTAACATATCTTTACTTTTACTCAAGTATGACAATTGGGTACTTTTTCCACCACTGGTTATACTGTAGTTATTTTACTTTTTTTTTTACATTTTAGTAATTTAGCAGACGCTCTTATCCAGAGCGACTTACAGTTAGTGAGCGCCATACTCTACCAACTGAGCTACAGGGGACTATACTGTAGATATACTAAAGATATACTCAGGGGTGAAAGTTAGGCGGTACGTTGTACCGCCGTACCGGTAAAACGTGAGCTTATCACAATTAAAACAACATGCCCAAAAAACTATAGGCTATTACACCATTAATTAACATTACTGCATGTCAGCCACATGAAAAATGTGCGAATTGACTGGAAACCGGGTAGTATACGCTGCAAATTGCATTGTGGTTTGAGGAGAACACTTACATTTTGTTAAGGAGACGCTCGCAGATAAGGCGAAGGTGAGTGGCCGAGATCGAGGCAGTGGATGCATCAATTCAGGCTACAAGTGTAGGCCGCAGAATGTCAGTACAATACAAGAAGGTGTTTTGTAACAGATGTCTCGTTCCATTCATCAAATTGCGGGTGCACAGTGCACTGTTGGGGTTTGGATACTGAAACTATTTTGTGAGTGAACGAATGTGAGCAGGTAGTCTACAGAAGTGCCTTTGTTAAGTGATTTACAATCACAAGCTGTGGATTGTTTTAAATCACATAGCCTACAGTCGGTTGTATTTGTGTCTCCCCTTTTCGTAGGACACTTATATGGATCAGACAACGTTGTTTTTATTGATCTGTTTGTCAGTGTCAGCAGAGTAGGCTACCCTGTAATTTCTGTAGCTTATTTTTATTTTTATGTGAGCGCACTTGGGTGTCCCGTACCAGTAAGACAATAAATCCACTTTCATCCCTGGATATGCTGTAGTTATACTGTAGTTATACTGTAGATATACTATAGATATACTGTAGATATACTGTAGATATACTGTAGTTATACTGTAGTTATACTGTAGATATACTATAGATATACTGTAGTTATACTGTAGTTATACTGTAGATATACTATAGATAAACTATAGATATACTGTAGATATACTGTAGTTATACTGTAGATATACTATAGATAAACTATAGATATACTGTAGCTATACTGTAGATATACTATAGATAAACTATAGATATACTGTAGCTATACTGTAGATATACTATAGATAAACTATAGATATACTGTAGTTATACTGTAGTTATACTGTAGATAAACTATAGTTATACTGTAGATATACTGTAAATATACTGTAGTTATACTGTAGATTCCTCTCCCAATACAAATCCCTGACCTACATTAGAGATGTGGACAAAGCAGATGTCTCACCATGGTTACATGTAAGTGATGCACGAACATAACAGATCTCTAGTCATGCTCAGTCACTCAATGAGTCAGTCTAGAAATCTTGGACTATTTGATGGAGTTACATCTTATATCCTCAACGAACTGGAGAAGACACTGTGCATCAGTAAAGCTCTCTTTCTCCGTCCAACAGTATTTCACTTATCAGTCTGGAAGCCTCTAAGTTGGAGCATGCCCAGTAAGGGGCTCCACCCCAGAGAACAGTTAGCATTCCCACACAGATGAGTTGAGCCTGTCAGTTTAGAGCCTACACTTGTCAGCATTTACCCAGGCTCAGCCACAAAGCAGATGAAAGTCCCTGTACAAACACTGTAGTGGCACAGCAATACGCCAGCCAGTTAACATGTCAACGGCAAACGATAAGGGCTTACAATTGTTTTTAGAGAGCTTTGCCTCAGAGAAATTCATCACCTTTCCACTGAGGTGGTGCTAGCAATCCCGCACGCCATGTGCCTTGGTTGTTTCTGTTGCGATAAAAATTGATAATTCATGACAAAGTTTACTTTGTGAGCGACTGTGTCTGTTTCAAGACCCTTCATGTAGGTCCTTACTAGGACAGGGATTGGGAAGGAGTGCCTCCATTCTCAGAGGCTACACTTTTGAGGGATAGGGTGTCCGCGTGTTTTTTGTTGTTGCTGATTTCACAGGGTTTAAGCATAACTCAGGGGGTTATAGAGTGACAGTCTTCACTCACATTAAAACAAGGCTGCAGTTAGCATGTGATAATTCAGGGAAACTCAGGGCATTTAAGCATTTCATCACTGTTTATTTATGATCCACATGAATAACCATTCTGCTACCACTCCGTTGCCGCATCATCTTTATCAGAATATAAAACATCTCATTCGCTTCTCAAAGACCATTGATTTTGTAATTATTTGTAAACTACTGTAATGAGCATTTTTAACATTATATACGGCAGTATCTGTTATTGTAGGTCTTTATGAAATCATTCCTTTATCTTCTCACAGCAACGTTTATAGCCCCACCCCTCCCTGAGTACCAGAAGCAGAGCTCTGGAAATGTTTAGTGAGGCGTTGCAGATACCTTACTGCAAACTGGCAGAAGATGGGGGGAGGGGGATGGGAGGGGAGGATGGTGGGAGGATGGGGTTGATGGGGGGAGGATGGGAGGGGAGGATGGGGGAGGATGGGAGGGGAGGAGGGAGGATGGGGAGAGGATGGGGGAGGATGGGAGGGGAGGATGGGAGGGGAGGATGGGAGGGGAGGGGAGAATGGGAGGGGAGGATGGGGGAGGATGGGAGGGGAGAATGGGAGGGGGGGATGGGGGGATGGGGGGGGGTAAATGTGTCAAAGCTGTCCCACTGAGACACATTCAGGCCTGCAGAGTTATCTCACGGACCAATCCTGTTTGGTGGAGGAGAGAAGGGAGCCAGATAAATGGAGCACTGTGTTTCTCCAGGCCACAGAGATGGATACATGATTTAAAGCACCACACAGATTCACTTACACTTACACACACAGACACACACACACACACACACATCCGCATTAACACACACTTGCGCAAATTCACTCATATGTATAGAAACTCAGCAAAAAAAGAAACATCCCTTTTTCAGGACCCTGTCTTTCAAAGATAATTTGTAAAAATCAAAATAACTTCACAGATCTTCATTATAAAGGGTTTAAACACTGTTTCCCATGCTTGTTCAATTAACCATAAACAATTAATGAACATGCACCTGTGGAACGGTCGTTAAGACACTAACAGCTTACAGACGGTAGGCAATTAAGGTCACAGTTATGAAAACTTAGGACACTAAAGAGGCCTTTCTACTGACTCTGAAAAACACCAAATGAAAGATGGCCAGGGTCCCTGCTCATCTGCGTGAACGTGCCTTAGGCATGCTGCAAGGAGGCATGAGGACTGCAGATGTGGCCAGGGCAATAAATTGCAATGTCCGTACTGTGAGACGCCTAAGACAGCGCTGCAGGGAGACAGGACGGACAGCTGATCGTCCTCGCAGTGGCAGACCACGTGTAACAACACCTGCACAGGATCGGTACATCCAAACATCACACCTGCGGGACAGGTACAGGATGGGAACAACAACTGCCCGAGTTACACCAGGAACACACAATCCCTCCATCAGTGCTCAGACAGTCCGCAATAGGCTGAGAGAGGCTGGACTGAGGGCTTGTATGCCTGTTGTAAGGCAGGTCCTCACCAGACATCACCGGCAACAACGTTGCCTATGGGCACAAACCCACCGTCGCTGGACCAGACAGGACTGGCAAAAAGTGCTCTTCACTGACGAGTCATGGTTTTGTCTCACCAGGGGTGATGGTCGGATTCGCGTTTATCGTTGAAGGAATGAGCGTTACACCGAGGCCTGTACTCTGGAGCGGGATCGATTTGGAGGTGGAGGGTCCGTCATGGTCTGGGGCGGTGTGTCACAGCATCATCGGACTGAGCTTGTTGTCATTGCAGGCAATCTCAACGCTGTGCGTTACAGGGAAGACATCCTCCTCCCTCATGTGGTACCCTTCCTGCAGGCTCATCCTGACATGACCCTCCAGCATGACAATGCCACCAGCCATACTGCTCGTTCTGTGCGTGATTTCCTGCAAGACAGGAATGTCAGTGTTCTGCCATGGCCAGCGAAGAGCCAGGATCTCAATCCCATTGAGCACGTCTGGGACCTGTTGGATCGGAGGGTGAGGGCTAGGGCCATTCCCCCCCAGAAATCTCCGGGAACTTGCAGGTGCCTTGGTGGAAGAGTGGGGTAACATCTCACAGTAAGAACTGGCAAAGCTGGTGCAGTCCATGAGGAGGAGATGCACTGCAGTACTTAATGCAGCTGGTGGCCACACCAGATACTGAATGTTTCTTTTGATTTTGACCCCCCCTTTGTTCAGGGACACATTATTCAATTTCTGTTAGTCACATGTCTGTGGAACTTGTTCAGTTTATGACTCAGTTGTTGAATCTTGTTATGTTCATACAAATATTTACACATGTTAAGTTTGCTGAAAATAAACGAGTTTAGAATGGACACACACACATCTGCATTAAGATTTACACATGGTTGTTTTGGGCCCGGTACCGGGTCCGCAGAGCTTAAGCGTGACATATCATTTGAACGCTACAACACTTGTCTTTATGGAAATCAAGCTCAAATCTTACCACTGGCAATGTCAGAAGGAATGCCCCCGCCACATTTGGTTTTCAACAACGGAGATCTGCCTTGATGAAAGCTTTGCACACTCTTGGCATTCTCTCAACCAGCTTCATGAGGTAGTCACCTGTAATGTATTTCAATTAACAGATGTGCCTTCTTAAAAATGAATTTGTGGAATTTCTTTCCTTCTTAATGCGTTTGAGCCAATCAGTTGTGTTGTGACAAGGTAGGGGGGCATACAGAAGATAGCCCTATTTGGTAAAAGACCAAGTCCATATTATGGCAAGAACAGCTCAAATAAGTGTCACGATCGTTTACGAACGAGAAGGACCAAGGCGCAGCGTGATAAGCATACATGTTTATTACACGAATAAACCTACAACAAAACAACAAACGAAACGTGAAGTCCAAGGTAGCATACAAACAACATACCTTACACGGAACAAGATCCCACAACTAACAGGTGCCAAAAGGCTGCCTAAGTATGGTCCCCAATCAGAGACAACGAGCTACAGCTGCCTCTGATTGGGAACCACCCCGGCCAACATAGATCTGCACATGCTAGATCTAAAACATAGAAATCAACATAGCAACACACAACACGGAAAATACACACCCTGACTCAACAAATACAAGTCCTCAGAGTCAGGGCGTGACAGTACAAAGGTGCGGACTCCGACCGCGCCACATAAACATAACAGGGTAGGAGGCGGCTGGGCATTCCGCCTCGGAGGTGGATCCGGCTCCGGGTGTGACCACCACTTACTCTCCACCTCCCCGTTGCGCCCCTGGTCTGGTCTGGACCTCGGCGCGCTGCTTCCCCTCTCCTTCCTCCCACGTTTACCACGCTGACCGGAGCTGGATCAGGCACCGGTGGAGCGGACTGCTCTGGCTCCGGAGTGGAGCCGCTGACCGGAGCTGGACTGGACCACGGTGGAGCGGATTGCTCTGGCTCCGGAGTGGAGCAGCTGACCGGTGCCGGACCAGGCACCGGTGGAACAGGCACGGGCCGTGCCGGACTGGACACACGCACCACTGGCTTGGTGCGGGGAGCAGGAACGTGCCGGACCTGGCTGATGACGCGCACCCCTGGCTTGGTGCGGGGAGCAGGAACGGGCCGGACTGGGCTGACGACGCGCACCACTGGCTTGGTGCGGGGAGCAGGAACGGGCCGTACCGGACTGGCGAAGCGCACCACTGGCCTGGTGCGGGGAGCAGGAACAGGCCGGGCCGGGCTGGCGACGCGCACCACTGGCTTGGTGCGAGGGACAGGAACAGGTCGGACCGGGCTGGCGACGCGCACCACTGGCTTGGTGCGAGGGACAGGAACAGGCCGGACCGGGCTGGCGACGCGCATCACTGGCTTGGTGCGAGGGCCAGGAACAGGCCGGACCGGGCTGGCGACGCGCACCACTAGTTTGGTGCGAGGGACAGGAACAGGCCGGATCGGGCTGGCGACGCGCACCACTGGCTTGATGCGAGGAGCAGGAACGGGCCGAACCGTACTGGGAACACGCACCACTGTCTTAGTGCGAGGGACAGGAACAGGCCGGACCGGGCTGGCGACACGCACCACTTGATTGGTGCGAGGAGCGGGACTGGGTTCCTTCATTAACCCCCGCTCCTTCTGCTGCCTAACCAGCTCCTCTCGCCGTGCCTCTACACTTTCCTTCTGCTCCCTCTGAACCAATGACCCCCCTAATCTGGTGGCCTCCTCTGCTAAACAGCGGAACCGCTCTATCGCGGCCTCCCGCTGCCTCGTCGTCCACGGCGTGAGCCCCCCCCTAAATTTTTTTGGGGATTGTCTCTCCCCCGTTATCATGGCCTCCATCCCTCTTGCCAGACTCTCGCTCATCTCCTCCCAAGTCCATCCTCTCTCCTCGTCACGCTGCTTATCCAGGATTGGTGGGATCTTCTGTCACGATCGTTTACGAACGAGAAGGACCAAGGCGCAGCGTGATAAGCATACATGTTTATTACACGAATAAACCCACAACAAAACAACAAACGAAACGTGAAGTCCAAGGTAGCATACAAACAACATACCTTACACGGAACAAGATCCCACAACTAACAGGTGCCAAAAGGCTGCCTAAGTATGGTCCCCAATCAGAGACAACGAGCTACAGCTGCCTCTGATTGGGAACCACCCCGGCCAACATAGATCTGCACATGCTAGATCTAAAACATAGAAATCAACATAGCAACACACAACACGGAAAAGACACACCCTGACTCAACAAATACAAGTCCTCAGAGTCAGGGCGTGACAATAAGCAAAGAAAAACGACATTCCATCATTACTTTAAGACATGAAGGTCAGTCAATCATGAAGAAAACACATCTCTTGTTCCTTATACATATTAACTATAAGGAACATTTCAAGAATTTTGAAAGTTTCTTCAAGTACAGTCACAAAAACCATCAAGCGCTATGATGAAACTGGCTCTCATGAGGACCGCCACAGGAATGGAAGACCCAGAGTTACCTCTGCTGCAAAGGATAAGTTCATTAGAGTTACCAAACCCAAATAAATGCTTCACAGAGTTCAAGTAACTGACTGTCACGACTTCCGCCGAGGCTGCCTCCCCTCCTTGTTCGGGCAGGTTTCGGCTTTCTAGCTACTGCCGATCCATTTATCATCACTCCATTTGTCTTGTCTTCAATCACACACACCTGGTCCTTATTCCCTCATTAGTCATTGTATAAGTGTTCCTCTGCTTCCTTGTCTGTGTGGGTGATTGTTTATTGTGGTGGTTAGTGAAGCTCGGTGGAGCTCGTGTATTTTGTATCGACGGGAGTATTTTCCCGTGTGCCTTGTATTTTCCAGTTTACCTGTTTTGTGCCCTGGAGTATGTTTGACGCATTTCTGCATAAACCTGTATTTTGCGGATTAAAGCCTGTTATTCTGTGATTTACACTCCTGCGCCTGACTCCTTCAACACCACCTCATCACAGAATCACCCACCCGCTATGGAGTCAGTGGGAGAGACGCGCCAACGTGGTGTGGAACGAAGGAGGAGCCGCGTTGGAGAATTACGGGGAGTTCGCTTGCCTCTTCCGGGCGGTCTTCGATCACCCGCCCGAGGGTCAAGAGGCGGGCGAGCGGCTGGTCAACCTGAGGCAGACGAGGACTGCGCAGGACTTCGCATTGGAGTTTCGAACTCAGGCAGCTGGGTCCGGGTGGAACGAGCGGGCCCTGATCGACCATTTCCGGTGCCATCTGCGAGAGGACGTCCGACGGGAGCTAGCCTGCCGTGACACCATGTAGTCCTTCTCGCAGCTGGTGGACATGGCCATTCGTTTGGACAACCTGCTGGCAACCAGAGGACGTCCTGGAGGAGGTCTGCCCGTTTCCATCCCGGCCGACTCGGATCCAGAACCGATGGAGATGGGTGGAACAGCTAGCCGAGAGAGCGGAGGACGACACCGCCAGTGCCACACTGGTGGCGCGAAGGGACATTTCACCACACGTTTCCGTCAACGCTTTTCTGGGTTTGGAGGCGGCAGGCAGGGCACTCTCACATCACCCCAGGTATCGAACACCCACACTCGTTCAGAGCCCTCTGCTGCGCACTGTAAAATACACATCTCCTTTCCTGAGCACATGGTAGTTCCCCTGTGTAAGGCGCTAGTCGATTCAGGCGCAGCTGGGAACTTTATGGACAGGGCATTCGCACACCGTTTAGGCATTCCATTGATTCCCCTATCCATTCCACGCCCCATCAGAGCACTTGATAGTCGACCATTAGGGTCCGGGTTGGTTAAGGAAGTTACTTTACCAGTCACCATGATTACCCAGGAAACTCATTGTGAGCAGGTTACTTTTTCCATTTTTGAGTCTCCTGCTTTCCCTGTGGTATTAGGTATCCTTTGGCTAGCACTCCACAACCCCACCTTCTGATGGCCGCAGAGGGTTCTCACGGTGTGGTCGCGAGAGTGTCAGGATAGGTGTCTAGTGTTAGAAATTGCGTAATTCAAATCTGGTATTGGAATAAGAATCAAGAGATCTTCAATCCAAGCTAAATTTATTATATGCAAAATGTATGTATGATAAGTATGAAGGTTCGTATATACGGGTCCACTGAAATACCACGCAGGGCACTCAGAGAACTAATCCATTGTTACAGGTTCTTCTTCAAATACTCTGACAGAGATATTTCCCACTCCCTGCTGGCCAATCAGAGTAGAGACTGAGCGTGGTTTAGACTTACTCAGCCAATCCGTTGGCGCACCGGCTGGTCCCAGCCTCTTGGCGCATCCCTGTTGCCAGGCATAAGTTATCATAACAACCTGTGGAGTCAGCACCCAAAATACACCATTCCACTGTACTACGTTCAAGGACGGTTCACAGATCACAAAGAAGCAGTGTTCGTATCTGTGAGAAATACAAGTCTTATCTATAAGAAATACACATTTTATCTCATCCTAGCCCCTAACGTTCCTCACATGAATCACAGCCTGTTATGTGAAACAATTCATATCAGTACAGTATAAACCTTTTATGCTTTAATCATTAATGCATTCTTTGTAAGTTAGTCATCCCATCCAATTTTGAGAAAATAGAACCCCACACTAGGTGTTTCTGTTGGTGCAACCACGGTGGTAAGTCCAGACAGTACCTCCACCGTGCGCATTCCCACGGAATACCTCGATCTGGCGCAAGCATTCTCTAAAATGCAGGCGACTAAATTACCACCTCATCGGGCGGGGGATTGCGCGATAAACCTCCGGGTAGACGCTGTACCTCCCAGGAGTCATATATACCCCCTGTCACAGGCTGAAACGGTGGCTATGGAAACATATGTCACCGAGTCCCTGCGCCAGGGGTATATACATCCCTCCACTTCACCCGCCTCCTTGAGTTTCTTCTTTGTGAAGAAGAAGGACGGAGGTCTGCGCCCGTGCATTGATTATCGACCACTGAACAGGGAGACGATAAGATTTAGTTATCCTCTTCCCCTCATTCCTTCAGTGATTGAGTCAATGCATGGGGTGTGCTTCTTCACCAAATTAGATCTCAGGAGTGCGTACAACCTGGTGCGTATCCGAGAGGGAGATGAGTGGAATACAGCATTCAGCACAACCACGGGGCATTATGAATACCTGGTGATGCCCTATGGTTTGATGAATGCTCCCTCAGTTTTCCAGTCCTTTGTAAACGAGGTGTTTCGGGACATGCTTGGTCGCGGTGTAGTGGTCTACATCGATGACATCCTGGTGTATTCCGCTACGCGTGCCGAGCATGTGTCCCTGGTTCGCAAGCCGCTGGCCTGACTGTTGGAAAATTACCTTTATGCTAAGGCAGAGAAGTGTATGTTTTTCCAGCAGTCCGTCTCCTTCCTTGGATACTGCATTTCCACCTCAGGTGTGGAGATGGAGGGAGATCGCATTTCAGCTGTGCGTAATTGGCCGACTCCAACCACGGTTAAGGAGGTGCAGCACTTCCTTGGCTTTGCAAACTACTATCTGAGGTTTTTCCGGGGCTTTGGCAAGGTCGCAGCTCCCATTACCTCCCTGTTGAAGGGTGGGCCGACCCGTCTCCACTGGTCTGCTGAGGCTGACCTGGCCTTCAGCAAACTGCGGGGTCTGTTCACCTCAGCCCCAGTACTGGCCCACCCCGATTCATCACTACCGTTCATAGTGGAGGTGGATGCGTCTGAGGTTGGGATAGGAGCTGTCCTGTCTCAACGCTCGGGTATGCCACCCAAGCTCCACCCCTGTGCATTCTTCTCGAAGAAGCTCAGCCCGGCGGAGCAGAACTACGGCGTTGGTGATCGGGAGTTGTTGGCTGTTGTCCGAGCCTTGACCGTGTGGAGGCATTGGCTCGAGGGGGCAAAACACCCTTTCCTCGTCTGGACGGACCACCGTAACCTGGAGTACATCCGGGCAGCGAGGAAGCTGAATCCTCGCCAGGCCAGGTGGGCCCTATTCTTCACCCAGTTTGATTTCACTCTATCATACATCCCGGGTACGAAGAACGTGAAGGCAGACGTCCCGACTGTATGACACAGAGGAGAGGCCCAGCGACAACACTCCCATACTGCCGGCCTCCTGCATTGTTGCGCCGGCAGCATGGGCGATGGACGCGGATATAGAGCAGGCATTACGCACGGATCCCTCTCCACCTCAGTGTCCAGACGGGCTACAGTACGTGCCTGCTCTTATCTGTGATCGTCTGATCTACTGGGCACACACATCACCCTCCTCTGGTCACCCAGGTATCGGCCGTACAGTGCGCTGCCTGACCGGAAAAATACTGGTGGCCTTCCTTGGCTAAGGACGTGAGGGTGTATATCTCCTCCTGCTCAGTGTGCGCCCAGAGTAAGGCACCTAGGCAACTCCCAGCTGGTAAGTTACAACCTTTACCAGTTCCACAACGACCATGGTCTCACCTAAGTGTTGATTTTCTAACTGATCTTCCCCTCTCCCAAGGTAACACCACCATCCTGGTCGTTGTGGACCGCTTTTCTAAAACCTGCCGCCTCCTTCCTCTGCCCGGTCTCCCCAAGGCTCTACAAACTGCGGAGGCCCTGTTTACACACGTCTTCCGGCACTACGGGGTACCAGAGGATATAGTGTCTGACCGAGGTCCCCAGTTCACGTCCAAGGTCTGGAACGTCTGGGGGTCTCTGGGTTCCACCCCGAGAGTAATGGGCAGGTGGAACGGGTAAATCAGGACGTGGGAAGGTTCCTGCGGTCCTACTGCCAGGACCGGCCGGGGGAGTGGTCGGTGTTCTTGCCATGGGCAGAATATGCCCAGAACTCTCTCCGCCACTCCTCCACTAACCTAACGCCTTTCTAGTGTGTTCTAGGTTACCAACCGGTTCTGGCACCGTGGCACCAGAGCCAGACCGAGGCTCCTGTGGTGGATGACTGGTTTCGGCGCACGGAAGAGACATGGGATGCTGCCCACGTTCACCTCCAACGCGCCATGCGTCGTCAGAAGGCCAACGCTGACCGCCACCGCAGTGAGGCCCCCGTCTTTGTACCGGGGGATCTGGTCTGGCTCTCGACCCGGAATCTGCCCCTCCGCCTGCCCTGCCGGAAGCTGAGCCCGCGGTTTGTGGGGCCGTTCAAAGTCCTGAGGAGAGTCAACGAGGTCACTTATAGGTTATTACTTCCCCCTGATTACCGTATTAACCCCTCATTTCATGTGTCTCTCCTCAGGCCGGTGGTATCTGGTCCGCTCCAGGAGTCTGAGGTGCGGGAGGTCCCTCCACCTCCTCTGGACATTGAGGGGTCCCCGGCGTACTCTGTCCGTTCCATCCTGGATTCGAAGCGTCGGGTGGGGGGCCTTCAGTACCTCGTGGAGGGGTACGGTCCGGAGGAACGGTGCTGTGTCCCGGTGAGGGATATCCTCGATCCCTCCCTGTTGCGGGGTTTCCACCGTCGCCATCCGGCTCGCCCTGCTCCGCGTCTTCCTGGCCATCCCCGAGGCCGGGGTCAGCGCGCTGCTTGAGCCGCGCGTCAAGGGGGGTACTGTCACGACTTCCGCCGAGGCTGCCTCCCCTCCTTGTTCGGGCAGGTTTCGGCTTTCGGCGTCACCGGCTTACTAGCTACTGCCGATCCATTTATCATCACTCCATTTGTCTTGTCTTCAATCACACACACCTGGTCCTTATTCCCTCATTAGTCATTGTATAAGTGTTCCCTCTGCTTCCTTGTCTGTGTGGGTGATTGTTTATTGTGGAGGTTAGTGAAGCTCGGTGGAGCTCGTGTATTTTGTATCGACGGGAGTATTTTCCCGTGTGCCTTGTATTTTCCAGTGCACCTGTTTTGTGCCCTGGAGTATGTTTGACGCATTTCTACGTAAACCTGTATTTTGCCTGTTATTCTGTGATTTACCCTCCTGCGCCTGACTCCTTCAACACCACCTCATCACACTGACACTCAAATATCAACTGTTCAGAGGGGACTGTGTGAATCAGGCCTTCATGGTTGAATTGCTGCAAAGAAAACACTACCAAAGGACACCAATAATAAGAAGAGACCTGCTTGGGCCAAGAAACACAAACAATGGATATTAGACCGGTGGAAATGTGTTGTTTGGTCTGGAGTCTAAATTAGAGAATTTTGGTTCCAACCGCCGTGTTTTTGTGGGACGCGGTGTGGGTGAACGGATGATCTCAGCATGTGTATTTCCCACCAGAAAGCATGGAGGAGGTGTTATGGTGTGGGGGTGCTTTGCTGGTGACACTGTCTGTGATTTATTTAGAATTCAAGGCACACTTAACCAGCATGGCAACCATAGCATTCTACAGCGATACGCCATCTCATTTGGTTTGGGCTTAGTGGGACTATCATTTGTTTTTCAACAGGACAATGACCCAACACACCTCCAGGCTGTGTAAGGGCTATATTACCAAGAAGGAGAGTGATGGAGTGCTGCATCAGATGACCTGGCCTCCACAATCCCCCGACCTCAACCCAATTGAGATGGTTTGGGATGAGTCGGGCCGCAGAGTGAAGGAAAAGCAGCCAACAAGTGCTCAGCATATGTGGGAACTCTTTCAAGACTGTTGGAAAAGTATTCCAGGTGAAGCTGGTTGAGAGAATGCCAAGAGTGTGCAAAGCTGTCATCAAGGCAAAGGGTGGCTATTTGAAGAATCTCAAATATAAAATTTATTTTGATTTGTTTAACACTTTTTTGTTTACTACATGATTCCATATGTGTTATTTCATAGTTTTGATGTCTTCACTATTATTCTACAATGTAGAAAAATAGTAAAAATAAAGAAAAACCCTTGAATGAGTAGGTGTGTCCAAACTTTTGACTGGTAGTGTAAATATATTTAAAACCAAATACTTTTAAGTAGTATTTTACTGGGTGACCTTTTACTTGAGTTGTTTTCTATTAAGGTATCTTTACTTTTACTGAAGTATGACAAATGGGTACTTTTTCCACCACTGAATAAATGTCACTTGAAAACAGGTCGCGTCTCTGGCAACCTAATCGATAGAACGAACGACCAGCCGGCTTTGGTAGCAACCCTAGATTTGTGTTGGGACTATATCTTGTAGAAGGATGAAATAGTATGAATAGATTAATCAAAATAAAGTTTTTATGAAAATATGTCAATCATTATTTGAATATGTTGGTAACCCGTTGTATGAAAGTGATGATGCCCTCAAAGCCAGTGTTTGGAGGATATATTGGCACGGTTTGCCGGCCCTCGACTTTGTCTCGGACCTAACAACACCCATGCCAATATATCCTCCGAACACTGGCTTGTTTGGGTATTTTTGCTTAATTGGTATATTGACAGAAAACACATCTTTTGTATACCAAGGACCCGGGGAAGAGTTGCAGGGTGGATGAGAAGAGAAGAACGTGCCTATCTGAAAGGTATAAAAAATGTGTAGCTCTCATGCTTACTAGAAAACATTGGAGACTCCTGCTGTAACAGAACACAGGCAGGCAGAGGGTCTAGGCCCAGCAGCACCAATGGTACTGATGATGGCATGGCTGAGTGTGTGATTCACACACCCAAATTACAGACAGACAGGACACATCCCTATTCCCTGAGCGCAAGTATTTGTTTAGTTCTTCTTCCCTAGGATTTTTGATGAGATTAGAGTGAATGCTTGACCTGCATTAACCTTGGATGTTAAAACAGCAGATTAAATGTATTGTTTGTTATTAAACAGAGGCATGGAATCAGTGAGGCGTGCAGTTAAACCAAAAGCGAGGGGAGAGGTTTGAGTCCAAAGTCATGACTGCATGGTTTAAAGCCCCAATGCAGTCTTTTTAATAGATTTTTTAAATCATCACTGTATGTCTAATAAAAAATGGTTTGTATATTTCATGAAAATAACTCTAAATATATACATTTTCATTTATTACCCTGAGTCTCTTTTTGCCATTGAAATGCTCATTCTGATAGTGTCGGCGTGTGGATACAAATGTAAATATATTTGCATGCACAGCCCTGATCGGTGGCCCTTGAGGAGCTCTCAGGTGTGTTGCAATTCTTTAAATAATCTTGATTTAAAAAAAAATAACACTCACTTATAATAAACGTGACCTCTGGAATACACATGGAACTTTGACTTGGGAGTCCGGTGCACTCAGGCATCTTGTTACATTTGTATCATTTGAGGGGCGTGCATCACGAGCGAAGTCATTTGTTGCATTTTACTTTGCCTGTGAGAACCATTAGCACAGGCAAGTCTGATTATGCTTAGCTGTACCACAGCCTCTGCCATAGAAACAAACGGAGCATGGCTTTGTGTCCGTGGCTGCACCTTTACAATGCAGGAAACCACTCATCTCTAGCTCATACTGTTCAAAACCAAATACCTATTTTAAAGGGGTACCCACAAATCAATCCTCATGAGTAAAGAACTATGAAAATAGTTCAAATAAACCCTATTTAATCTTGTCACAGAAAATTGATGATTTGCAATGTGGATCAGATGAGATGGAGGTCATCGCCACCAAATAAATTAATAGGGACATTTCAGGTGTGCCGCAGAATTTTTTATCCCATCAAGGTATGCCACGGTTAAAAAAAGGTTGGCAACCACTGGTCTAGACTGCAGAGCCTACCCTGCATACCCCTTCAAAGTAGGAGGATACATATGCAAATAAAAGATGACAGTCATTGGTCAGAATAATCAGATTGTGATGTCATGATCTGGGTCAAAAACTGCATCCCACCCACTGAGGTATAAAGAACTGGAGACTGCGTCCAAGATGTCCAACCGTTGTTTTCAAGGTAATCTACTCACATTCGCATATGCCGATTCATGATCCGTCTATATCCGGGTTGCATCCGGTTTACATGGACCAACATCACATCACTATCACTCAGTGCGCACATGGAGCAGCGAGAGAAGTGACGACGTCATCACGTCATCCAAAAACATGACAGACATTGGATGAATATAAAATGTTAATGTGAGTGATGAAAAAAAATCTGCCTCAGCGACAATTATTTGAATAATTCAATGGATGTTTTCTTCACATAGGTGATGACTAAAGTGTCTTATTAGGAATTTTCTAATCTGACTTCTCGATGTGGCCGTCTATGTAAATGTTCTTTGTGTGCCGGGTGTCAGTTAAACTGCAGTGCCGAAGGCTGAAATTCCAGGCATTTGTTTTTCAAACAGCGCTTACACAAAAAGGGCATTATCACAATTTTCACAATTTCTGTGTTATTTCGACCTCATAGTGTGGAGATATCATTAACAAAACAGGAAGATCACGTTTTTAACTGCACTGCCCCTCTAACACAAAGTGAAAGACATGACTGATGGATTTGAGTTGTTGAACTTCCACATTAATCAGTTTTGTATAAATATTGTATATCTTTGCAGCCATTTGTTAAGACAGTGTCTTCATTTAACTGATTAGACCTTAGGGGTTGTGATGGAGCACTAACTAAATCATCTAAATAATGCATGATGTCAATGTTTATGCATGCATTCAGGAATGCCAATTATTCAAACCAAAGTCAATTCTGCTAGCAGTTTTGCATACAAATACACTGACTTTATGAACAAATTGAGCTTTTAGACAATATTGGTACGCCGAAGGAAGAGACGGTTGGCAGGTAGCCTAGCGGTTAGAGCGTTGAGCCAGTAATCGCTGGTTCGAATCCCTAAGCCGACTAGGTAAAACATCTGCTGATGTGCCCTTGAGCAAGGCACTTAACCCTAATTGCTCCTGTAAGTCGCTCTGGTTAAAAGCATCTGCTAAATGACTAAAATGTAAGGTGGGTGGTGCTTATTGTAACCTAACAATTTCAGGACATCCATGTGTTACACAACCTGTGGTGCCTGCAGTGTTGACTGCATTGATTATATAACATCTCAAATCTGCCTTACAATAGCCTAAATAGATGACAGTGTGTATTTAGGAGTGAAAATGTGGATAAACTATGTGGAGTGAACGCATGGATACTCCTTTCAGAGTGACGCAGTCACTGAAGACAAACATTGCTTCGGGTTTAGGACTGCGTATGTGAACACACGTGGCAAACCATGGCTTGGACCCTGGAGGTTGTCAATCATACAGAATGAGTCACTCTGTGTGTGACACAATTAGCCCACATTATGCCTTCTGGCTCACACATTCAAGATTTAAACAACAACAAGACACTTACTTACGCATATTACTGTCATACTTACTTATCACTTACTTAGCAAACTTACTTATCATACCTACTTACCCATATTACTGTCCCAAGGTCCTTCTTAACTAACTATTATGTTCCTCTGATCAAAGCTTTAACCCTTTTCCAACCCAGAGCACCTTGTTATCTAAGTTTTACAAAGCATGGGAAGATAGAGAGCCTGGATTTTGATCATGCTCCACAGGATAGCATTACACCTGAGTTCTGATACACTACATTTATTCATCACTCTTTAATTATCTAGCCAAATCCATTTCCTAAACTTTCGGTATGTGTCAGATGGATAGAGATCATGTGATGCATATACAGCTCTACTGGGGTTGCACAACCGTTATTGTCAGATGAATCAGACTCAATTGGCAGAAGTCAACTGTCACATGAGAATTTATTTGACTTAGAGACATTTTTCAGTGGTTAAGTCTAATGCACTGCAAATTTGTCCCAAATGATTTCCCCAGAACATAATAGCCTAAAAACAACGCTAACAGACTGTCAGATCTGAAAGTCGGCCCAATTTGTTCCGGGCTGAGACAATACTAACATGGCACAGGAGGAAACAGATGGGGACTATAAAGACTTTGGTCACATTGCTCTCACATTCTAGTCATTGGTATTCCACACACTAACCACCGCAGCACATGGCCCAGGGAAGGAAGGGGATGAAATAGGCCCACTCTCCACTCCTATCCGGGGCTAGCCGTTGTTAAGCTGAATGAGGTGATTCCTCTCTTGTCACTGGCTGCCATTAAAGTCCAGGCTTTGCGTCTGCCCATGTTAAATCACATTACAGAGCAACTTTGTGTCGCTGCTATGTCCTATAGTCATATGGGCTGTAGACATGTTGTAATGTATGTGGCCGGGAGGCTACAATGAAGGGTGCATTACGTACAAATAGAGGTTTGTGTTGTGGTGATATACTTAGCTGCTTTCTCTCAGGGTTAGGTACAGTATATGTATAGGTGATGTGTGTCTGAGGAGACCTTAACCAATATGTACATGTCCAAACCGTTTCTGTCAGTGCATTCTGTCTCCATTAAAGATTGTTGGGGCACAGTGACATTGTCTGAAGTATAATACAATGACTTCAGCTCCAACACCACACACACACACGCACGCACGCACACGCACACGCACACACACAGTAGAATTAAATATTTACTCAGATTTCTATACACATAGAAGTCCATTCCATACAGTAGCTCAGTGAGTCTCCACTATGATGAATCCGATCAGGTTAATTACCGGTGGCCATGAGGGAAATCAATGGAAAGTCAGAGTCTATTGTGGGTTACTTGTGGTCACAAGGGGAGGACTGAATGTCAGGGCACCATGAAGGACAGATTAAGGGGACGGACTGAGGGGTATTACGTTAAAGAACAGAGAGCATTAGTGAAATAGAGAATTAGCATGAGTGTACAGACAGTATGGGGCAGGGTTGGGTGATGGATGCCATTTTTAAACCATTTACTCCAAGCCTGGTTATTGGACATCATCCAGACCACCCACTGAGGAGCGAGACCCTGCCCTGCACCACTGGGGCCTCTGGGGGTGCTCTGGAGGTGCTCTGGGGGTGCTCTGGAGGTGCTGTGGAGCTCTGTATTACTGCATGACTCATCACAGGTCTTTATAAGCTCTGCCAGGAACTCTGCCAGGCTCCTCCGAACTGGCAACCCAAGCCTGGTCAACGGCCAGTTACATCTTCATAGCACTGGCCTGGCTCATCAATCTGGTTACAGTAGGACTGGTGAACCTGAGGGATTGCCATGCTCTTTATTGTCAGGTGTTTTATTGTCAGGTGTCTTATTGTCAGCTGATTGACAAAATCATGACAAAAGCTGAAATGTTATTGGATGGTGTGCTAGCTGACAAGCTACGATTTCTGAAGGCATGACGACAACACTCAATACAATTTTGTTGCATTCAACATGACAATCATTTATTGATGACAGTAGTCAAGACATAAAAGGATATCTGTTGTCTTGGTAATGGTAGTCTACAGACTGTTCCATAATGTTTGAGTGAAGTGCTATCGAGCTATGAGGGTCCGGTAAAAGGAGTGGGGGAGGAAACAGAATGGTTGAAGGGGGGGAAAGAGGATGGACGTAGCTACGGGAACTGGGAGTGTGAGTGAGGGTCGCATTCGTGAGCAATTGAGTGACATTATAAGGTATTGATCCAGAGTGCACTTGATTACCACGAAGCAAATAGACAACGAAGTGAATCCTGAGTGGCGCAGTGGTCTAAGGCACTGCATCGCAGTGCTAACTGTGCCACTAGATCCTGGTTCAAATCCAGGCTCTGTCGCAGCCGGCCGTGACCGGGAGACTCATGGGCGGCGCACAATTGGCCCAGCGTCGTCCAGGGTAGGGGAGGGAATGGCCGGCAGGGATGTAGCTCAGTTGATAGAGCATGGCGTTTGCAACGCCAGGGTTGTGGGTTCGATTCCCACGGGTGACCAGTATAAAAAAAAATATGTATTCACTAACTGTAAGTCGCTCTGGATAAGAGCGTCTGCTAAATGACTAAAATGTAAATGTACCAAGCAGAAGTGTCTCCCACTCAAGACATTGATGCTGGCCAACACTGCTGGTTGCACACACACACACACACACACAGTAAAGTACACATTCTAACTACACATTCAGTAGAGCTCAGTTCCTAAACCTAATGTAACCCCCAGAATTTCTACCAGTGTAGAATAAGGGTTTTCCCTTGTTGTTTGTGAGTGAGAAACAGCACCAGATACCATCACGAGCAATTCAGATTTACCACAAAGAGTTAACCAGAATCAAAAATATAGAGTGCTCTGAGACAGATTTCAAGGTTGTTTCCTTTCAAGACAGATAACGTTTTTGTCAACAACACAGTGATTCACATTTTCTTTCTTTTTGTCAAAATCCATGTGCAAACTCCAGTGAGTTACCTAGCTTGTTTTCTACTAGCATGCTAACTGGGGAAAGGCTTACGTTATTAAGTAGCATGTCATTAGCAGGGTTTTGTAGAATAATTATATCGCTACCACGTTTATTTATGAGTATTTTGAAACTAAAACCAATCTGAATTAGATCTGTGTATGTGGGAACTCCACATTCCAGGTGAAGCTGGTTGAGAGAATGCCAAGAGTGTGCAATGCTGTCATCAAGGCAAAGGGTGGCTATTTGAAGAATCTGTGTTTAACACTTTTTTGGTTACTACATGATTCCATATGTGTTATTTCATAGTTTTGATGTCTTCACTATTATTCTACAATGTTAAAAATAGTAAAAATAAAGAAAAACCCTTGAATGAGTAGGTTTGTCCAAACTTTTGACTGGTAGTGTACATGTAACCAGGTCCAAAATCCCAACCTACGGCTCGAAATGCTCCCATGTAGGGAAATAGAGCCTGCGATAAGAGCCTTGTGTCTTCAGGCTATTTGGTGTGGGAGAGTGGGAAATGTGGGGACCTGTGGTGTCCAAGTAGGCTACAGCTATGTGTGTGGAAAACATTTCATCACAGGTAAGACATTTAACTTGTTTAGTATAGTCTGTTTGTAACTCCATTCACTACTTGTAGCTGTATAGTCCATTTGTTTGTGTTGTTGATCTTGGCTAGCTTACTTAATGTTCCGGTTGGTAGCTAGCACTCACTCACTCATGTGGCTGTTAGCACCGTCATGAAAAGGGGCATGAGGGAAGCCCTACAACATTACATTTTTCTAAGTAGTGAGAATGCTCTGGAGCAGGCAATGTTGAAAAGTAATCTTTAGACATGTTGTACTTTTCTTAAATGTAGTTTTGTTAATTGACAAAAACAAGCAGACAACAAGAAAATTGCCATTGAAAGGTGTTTGCTGTGAGCCAATGGGGTAACCTAGGTAACCACAGGTTGATTTCCCCACAGGCGGGCATTCTAATAAATGTGTCGGCTTTCTAATCCTTTTCAATATCTAACTTGCGTGCCTGTGCACTGGCGCAATGCCAGACAGAGAGCCACGCTCTAAGTGTAGACTACCGATCGCTGTCCATGGTGTTGAAATTGCGGCATGTCTATGCGACTGCATGCCTATCGAATCGAGGATAGGCTTTCTTTGGTGCCAGGGTATGTACACTGAGTATACCAAATATTAGGAACACCTTCCTAATATTGAGTTGATACACAATCCGTCTCAATTGTCTCAAGGCTTAAAAATCCTTCTTTAACCTGTCTCCTCCCCTTCATCTACACTGATTGAAGTGGATTTAACAAGTGACATCAATAAGGGATCATAGCTTTCACCTGAATTCACCTGGTCAGTCTATGTCATGGAAAGAGCAGGTGTTCTTAATGTGTTGTGTATAGTATTTGCTTTAGCTAATAAAACATTTTTGGGGGGGTAGGCCTGTTTGGTCGTAATTTTCTCATGTTAAGCCTAACATTTAATTCACGAAGCTATACACATTGTCACAATGCTGCTATTTTTAGACTGCTGGCTGGTGGCAAAAATGTAACTAGTTGTTCAGTTATTAACATTGGAAATTCAAACATTGCAGATTGTAAAATTAATTTTGATACAACAGCATACTGTTACAAGCTACCAATAGATTTTTTTTGAATATACAACTGTCCTGTATAGCCTACATAAACCTGCATGACATGAGCCGTCCTCACGCTGTCTCCCAGCTCGGATAGAACGTTGTTGTGCGTAAAACCAGTCTATTAATGCCAAATAATACAGTCAGTCTACCCTAAAAACACTAGATTTCTATGGATTGTGTTACAGCCTGAATTTAAAATGGATCGTTTTTTTGTAACTGGCCTACACACAATACCCCATAATGTCAAAGTGGAATAATGTTTTTAGAAATTTTTACAAATTAATAAAAAATGAAATGTATTGAGTCAGTAAGATTTCAACCCCTTTGTTATGGCAAGCCTAAATACATTCAGCAGTAAAAATGTGCTTAACAAGTCACATAATAAGTTGCATGGACTCACTCTGTGTGCAATAATAGTATTTAACATGTATTTTGAATGACTACCTCATCGCTGTACCCCACACATGCAGATAATTGTAAGGTCCCTCAGTCGAGCAGTGAATTTCAAACACAGATTCAACCACCAAGACCAGGGAGGTTTTCCAATGCCTCTCAAAGAAGGGTACATATTAGTAGATGGGTAAAAATAAAAAATAAACAGACATTGACTATACCTTTGAACATGGTGAAGTTATTAATTACGCTTTGGATGGTGTATCAACACACCCAGCCACTACAAAGATGCAGGCGTCCTTCCTAACTCAGTTGCTGGAGATGAAGGAAACCGCTCAGGGATTTCACCATGAGGACAATGGAGACTTTAAAACAGTTAATGGCTGAGATAGGAGAAAACTGATCAACAAAATGTTTGTTACTACACAATACTAACCTAATTGACAGAGTGAAAAGAAGGAATCCTGTACAGAATAAAAATATTCGAAGACATGCATCCTAAGGCACTAAAGTAACATAGTGGTGGCTGCATCATGTTATGGGTATGCTTGTTATCGTTAAGGACTGGGGAGTTTTTCAGGATAGAAAATAAATGGAATGGAGCTAAGCGCAGGCAAAATTCTACAGGAAAACCTGGTTCAGTCTGCTTTCTACCAGACACTGGGAAATTAATTCACCTTTCAGCAGGACAATAACCTAAAACACAAGGCCAAATCTACACTGGAGTTGCTTACCAAGAAGATAGTGAATGTTCCTGAGTGGCCTATTTAAAGTTATGTATTTATTTATTTCACTTTTAATACATTTGCAAACATTTCTAAAAACATACTTTCACTTTGTCATTTTGGGGTATTATGTGTAGACGGGTGAGATTTAAAAATGTATTTAATCCATTTAGAATTCAGGATGTAACACAACAGAATGTGGAATAAGTCAAGGGGTATGAATACTTTCCGAATGCACTGTATACCGTATTTAGCTGTAATTTATAAACCTTTCATAAAAATTACACATCAAATAGTTTAACATGCTGACTACACTCAAAATAATTTAATCCAAACTGCTTGCGTGCGTCAACGAGTGTCTGCGTAGCCAGGTGCTAAAATAGAACTTGGTTCTATTTTTGACGTTTGACGGGCTGCAAGTCCCGCCTCTCCCATCTCCTCATTGGTTTTTAGGAGCATATACCCACGTGGGTGATTGAAAGATGAACTGAGGTCCACACTCCAGTCCAGTTGGTGGTGGTGATGCACCGTAAAGTTGGTTGCCAACCGCCATATAAAGTCCAAAGAAGAAGAAGAAGGAAGAAACTAACTAGGTTTACCCTTTTATCTGTGGATTAATTGTTGGAGTAGAGGAACTTGTGCATTTTAGGTAAAATAACAACCCAATGTTCATATCCCAGGACAAATTAGCTAGCAACAGCAAGCTAGCTAGCTAAATTGCCATGAATATTTCATGCGTTTAGACCTGTCCCCAAATTTACATTTACATTTTAGTCATTTAGCAGACGCTCTTATCCAGAGCGACTTACAGTTAGTGAATAATTTTTTTAAATTTTTATACTGGCCCCCCGTGGGAAACGAACCCACAAATGAACATAGTTGGTTCAGAGTTTGTTTTGATATTTCAACCTGCGCCCGGTCTAGTCATGTAACAATGAGGAAAAAAGTCATCTTGAGGATAAATCCACCCACTATTTATTGTTGAACTCAGCGGGTTTTGTCTGGCTAATAGCCTACACAAATGGGCTGCGATATTCCAGGTAAATTAAATCAAATTAAATCCAACTCCTGAAGTCCTCCTTTTTTATGTGCAAATGTTTTCACCACTGCCTATAGGTCCAGGTTGCAGGCCCGACTGTTTTCTATACTGAGTATTGCCAACCCAGATGGTCTTTCCTGAGACATTATGCATTATATGTCCATTGTGCTGCACACAATTAAAATTTAGTCTTGAATGATGCATGCCAAGATGTACTGTACCAGAGATAAGGGACTGTTGATATTGCAACCACACAACTCAAACGCCGGTTCACCAGTATGAAAGAAATGGCAAACAGCAATTTTTTGTTCAAGTCCTCAAGAACTGTTGTTTGCTAAAGATGATAATCTGTTTGCATCTGGCAATATATTGGCTGTCCAGTATCCAGACGACATGTCCCCAGAGCTTCCTATCCAGTTAAAATTTTTCCATAACGTGTTGAGGCCGGCAAATAAGGAAAATGAGAGGTTCAATTAAAGATGTTACAGAACAGCTGTATTTGAATCACCACTCCCTGCAGCTTCCCTGATGTTGCTATGGCAATCATGCTGTTTTTACCATCCCTATAACTGTCGCTTCTGCAGAGAGATCGTTTTTTAAACTAAAACTCATAAAGAACTACCTACTGCTTTTGAACACCTGAATAAGCTCTAATCATTGCAATGGCGCCGTCGTAGCCTCGACCATGGCATTTGTTCACCGATATCCCCTTCTCCATTCAATCAGTTAAATGTTTTATTTTTCAAGGCCTGAGGCACTTTTCCAGTCACATTCCTGAAGCCCAAGAAATAAACACTTAGCTTCCTAGTACACATGGAAATAAAACATTTTTAATGAATGACTTTTTGGAGGGTTACTGTCAAAATGATTTATTAAATAAATAAAAAATAGACATCGATGACAGGCACATGGGCCCCGGAGCTTGTGGCTCGCCCGCCTTGCGGGGGCTGCGGGGGTGTCCAGTATGCCAGTGTGCCTGTGTCAAATTCTCCTTGAGCGAACCTACCATAGATACTAGCCCAGACACTACTGTTCCTAGAACAGGGTGTGTTGGTAAGTGTTACATCACTTTTTGTCTGCAATTCTACACATGACTTATGCCATGTTATTGATATCTGAGTGAGAGTGAATAACAAAATCAATGGGGGCCCCCTGGAGGTTAGGGCCCTTGGGCATGTGCCCTGCATGCCCAGTCGGTATTCAGCCATTATTACTACAAGTTTAGATAACTGGCTAGACTAATTTTGCAGTCTTTACAGAATGAATCTCTTCATCCAGCCCCACCAGTCTTCATAAACGCAATAGAAGAAATAGAGACAGAATAAAGAACAGAACCTTACTCCCTCCAAAGTGTATCTGAGCAGAGACCAGTAAACCCTGGTATTACAGTGCATTCGGGAAGTATTCTGACCCCTTCCCTTTTTCGAAATTTTGTTACGTTACAGCCTTATTCTAAAATTGATTACATACATTTTTTTCCTCATCAATCTACACACAATACCCCATAATGACTAAGCAAAAACAGGTTTATAGAAATGTTTGCAAATGTATTAAAAATTAAAACAGAAATACCTTATTTACATAAGTATTCAGACCCTTTGATGAGAGACTCGAAATTGAGCTCAGGTGCATCCTGTTTCCATTGATCATCCTTGAGATGTTTCTACAACTTGATTGGAGTCCACCTGTGGTAAATTCAACTGATTGGACATGATTTGGAAAGGCACACACCTGTCTAAATAAAGGTCCCACAGTTGACAGTGCATGTCAGAGCAAAAACCAAGCCATGAGGTCGAAGGAATTGTCGAGACAGGATTGTGTCGAGACACAGATCTGGGGAAGGGTACCAAAAAAAATTCTGCAGCAATCAGGCCTTTATGGTAGAGTGGCCAGATGGAAGCCACTCCTCAGTAAAAGCCACAACAGCCCGCTTGAAGTTTGCCAAAAGGCACCTAAAGAACTCTCAGAACATGAGAAACAAGATTCTCTGGTCTGATGAAACCAAGATTGAACTCTTTGACCTGAATGCCAAGCGTCAAGCCTGGAGGAAACCTGGCACCATCTCTACGGTGAAGCATGGTGGTGGCAGCATCATGCTGTGGGGATGTTTTTCAGCGGCAGGGACTGGGAGACTAGTCAGGATCGAGGGAAAGATGAATGCAAAGTACAGAGAAATCCTTGATGAAAATCTGCTCCAGAGCGCTCAGGACCTCAGACTGGGGCGAAGGTTCACCTTCCAACAGGACAACGACCCTAAGTACACAGCCAAGGCAGTGGCTACTGGACAAGTCTCAATGTCCTTGAGTGGCCCAACCCGATCGAACATCTTTGGAGAGACCTGAAAATAGCTGTGCAGCGATGCTCTCCATCCAACCTGACAGAGCTTGAGAGGATCTGCAGCGAAGAATGGAACAAACTCCCATATACAGGTGTGCAAAGCTTGTAACGTCATACCCAAGTAGACTTGAGTCTGTAATCGCTGCCAAAGGTGCTTCAACAAAGTACTGAGTAAAGGGTCTGAATACTTATGTAAATGTTCTATTTCAGTGTTTTATTTTTTGTACATTTGCAAACATTTCTAAAAACCAGTTTTTGCTTTGTCATTATGGGGTATTGTGTGTAGATTGATGAGGGGGGAAAACAATGTAATCAATTTTAGAGTAAGGCTTTAACGTAACAAAATGTGGAAAAAGTCAAGGGGTCTGCATACTTTCCGAATGCACTGTATTTGTCTAGAGTTGTTATAATGTTGTTGTTTTTTTAGCAATAACTGTGAACTTGCCTGACCAATTAAAGCCAAATCATAATGCAAGCCACACTTAATTGAGGGGTCGGCGGAGTTCAGTATATTACAGGCAGTAATACAAAAAAAATAAAAAAATAATACCCAAAGACTCATAGCTTTTGCGCCACAACATAAATTCCCATTTGTATGTAATTAACACAGATCAACACAAATATCCTGATGCCAAAGCTAATTGTAAACCACCCACTAACCATTTCAGAATGTTTTACAAGCCTAGTACTTATACTGTAGGCTTTAAATTAGACCTGCCTTGTTTCCCTATTGGAGTTGTTGTAATGCAACATCAGACTGTCACCCCCAGCCTACAGCCCCCACCTTTCCCATTCTCCCAGGGATCTGTTGCCAAGTTCAACCCCCCCAGTAGTAACTCGAGGGGGCTGGTCCGTGACGGTCCCACAGTGGCGACTGCTGTCTCTCTTTCTCTACTCTATCCTTCTCTCCCTCTCATCATCGCTCTCTTCCTCCTTCTGACTTTCTCTCTCCTTCTCTCTCTCCTCCTGCCTCTCTCCCTCTCTTCAAGGCTGTGTACGTCAGCCCCTACTAAGAGCTCTGCCACTGGGCAGCGAGGCACTGTCTCTGACATTTACTGTGATGAATGGAATCAGATAGAGGAGGAAGCTGCTGAAAGAGAGAGGGATGGAGGGAGGGAGGAAGGGGCTGAGGATGGAGAGGAGGACAGTGAGAGAGGAAGAGGAGGGGGAGTCGAGGGAATGAGGGTAGGAAGAGGAGGTGAAAGAGGGAGGGAACAGAGAGAAAGGGAGAATGGGTGACAGAGTGAGGAAGGAATGAGAGGGAGTGTGAGGAAGGGCGAGAGAGGGAGTGTGAGGAAGGGTGAGAGAGGGAGTGTGAGGAAGGGTGAGAGAGGGAGTGTGAGGAAGGGTGAGAGAGGGAGTGTGAGGAAGGGTGAGAGAGAGAGTGTGAGGAAGGGGGAAAGAGGGAGTGTGAGGAAAGGTGAGAGAGGGAGTGTGAGGAAGGGTGAGAGAGGGAGTGTGAGGAAAGGTGAGAGAGAGAGTGTGAGGAAGGGTGAGAGAGGTAGTGTGAGGAAGGGTGAGAGAGGGAGTGAGAGGAAGGGTGAGAGAGAGTGTGAGGAAGGGTGAGAGAGGGAGGAAGAAAAGATCAGAGAGAGAGGCGGGATAGAGGGAAGGGTCACATTATGCAAAGAGAGGGAGAGGAACGGCGTGAGTGTGAGGGAGGCAGATAGAGAGAGAAAGAGAAACAATCCATTGAGGGAAGGAAGCGAGGTAGAGATGAGGAGAGAAGATAGAGGGAACAGTGGCTAACTGCAAAACAGAGGGAAAGGCATACAGTGACAGAGAGAGAAAGACAGAGAAAGAGAGAGAGAGAGAGGCGGGGAGGGAGGTGACAGAGGGAAAGGAAGCTTTAATGTAAACTCTGTGTCTCCTTGACAGAGATTTGCTAAATTGCTTTTCTTGCCATACTCTGTCTCTCATCTCCCTCTCTGGTCTTGTGCATGAACAGTGAATGGAGGGGCTGCCACACATCACATAGGGACCCTGAGATTTGAAAGCTCCAATAAATCACCCAGTCGGCTGCAGTCAAATGTCCAGGAAAGGAAAGCTCTCAGTGTGGGACAGAATACAGACAGCCTGTCTGTTTCTCCCCCTCCCTCCTGGAGGACAGGATTATGACACAGATTTAGCAGGATAGAAGGACATGGACCCGACCTCTCGTTTTTACATTTCCAGCTTGATTTCCCACCTTATTAATTTTGCATTAATGCCATATCAGCTAATTTTTCTGTTCCTGTGGTATAGATCTGAGTGGGTGAGTGGGCTGTTCCAGGGCTCTGAGGTGATGGCAAGTACAGAGACAGAAAGACAGAGAGAGTGATTGGGAGAAAGAAATATGGTTTTGAATGAGAAGTAGTTGAAATTTGATAGAGGGACAGAGAGAAAGAGAGAAGGAGCGAGGGAGGGTGAATAAAATGAGAGAGAGAGAGAAGAGGAGGACATCTGGCACTCATCACTGTTCCTCTGTGGGCAACACTTTGATGTTGGAGCAGAGAGGGAGCACTGAGCTTATTCTTATGTGCTCAGATTGAGGATATAACTCCATCTAGTCTAAAAGAAAAAAGTCAATATTAGACAACACTGTTTCACTCATTTGGAAGTCTAACTTTCTTTCACAATTGCAAAAGGAAAAGATGAAAGAACAGTTATGATGAATCCCCATTCGTATACATTAGATTATTTTTGGAAGCCAGGCAAACAAATAGCTCCTATCCATGCCGCCGAGACTATAAGTGCTGCTGACAGCCAATGACTCTGTGCCAGCCAATGACTCTGTGCCTTGCTGTTGATGCAGAGCCGACACCAAACCAGGAAGTACCAACTTCTCCAGACAGAGGACCTCATGGAAAAAGTACTACTACACAAGATCTACACAAAACCTACTGGTTTTACTACTTGATTTCTATTGGGGTGTAGGAAACCAGTAGGGATTTATGTAGTAATTTAAGTAGAAATGAGTGATAAATTGGGACGTTTCACTACTGGTGAACACTACATATTTCCTACTCAAATCACTACATAATTCTCCCTTAACTGTGTAACTACTGAGGTCCTGTTGTCTGGACCTATGGCAGTCTCTATGGGGGTGCCACAGGGTTCAATTCTTGGGCTGACTCTTTTCTCTGTGTATATCAATGATGTCGCTCTTGCTGCTGGTGACTCTCAGATCCACCTCTACGCAGACAACACCATTTTGTATACATCTGGCCCTTCATTGGACACTGTGTTAACAAACCTCCAAACAACCTTCAATGCCATACAACACACCTTCAGTAGCCTCCAACTGCTCTTAAACACTAGTAAAACTAAATGCATGCTCTTCAATCGAACGCTGCTGGCACCCGCCCACCCGACTAGAATCACTACTCTCGACGGGTCTGATCTAGAGTATGTGGACAATTACAAATACCTAGGTGTCTGGTTAGACTGTAAACTCTCTCCTTCCAGACTCACATTAAGCATCTCCAATCCAAAGTGAAATCTAGAATCGGCTTCCTATTTCGCAACAAAGCCTCCTTCACTCATGCTGCCAAACATGCCCTCGTAAAACTGACTATCCTACCGATCCTTGACTTCGGCGATGTCATTTACAAAATAGCCTCCAACACTCTACTCAGCAAATTGGATGTAGTCACAGTGCCATCCGTTTTGTCACTAAAGCCCCATATACTACCCACCACTGTGACCTGTACGCTCTTGTTGGCTGGTCCTCACTACATATTAGTCGCCAAACCCACTGGCTCCAGGCCATCTATAAATCACTGCTAGGCAAATCTCCGCCTTATCTTAGCTCATTGGTCACCATAGCAACACCCACCCATAGTATGCGCTCCAGCAGGTATATCTCACTGGTCATCCCTAAAGCCAACACCTCCTTTGGCCGCCATTCCTTCCAGTTCTCTGCTGCCAATGACTGGAACGAATTGCAAAAATCTCTGAAGCTGGAGACTCTTATCTCCCTCACTAACTTTAAGCATCAGTTGTCAGAGCACCTTACCGATCACTGCACCTGTACACAGCCCATCTGAAATTAGCCCGCCCAACTACCTCATCCCCATATTGTTATTTATTTTGCTCATTTGCACCCCAGTATCTCTATTTGCATATCATCTCTTGCACATCTATCATTCCAGTGTTAATACTAATTGTAATTATTTTGCACTATGGCCTATTTATTGCCTTACCTCCATAACTTGCCACAATTGAACACACTGTATATATATTTTCTGTTGTATTTTTGACTTTATGTTTTGTTTTACCCAATATGTAACTTTGTGTTGTTGTTTTTATCGCACTGCTTTGCTTTATCTTGGCCAGGTCGCAGTTGTAAATGAGAACTCAACTGGCTTACCTGGTTAAATAAAGGTGAAATAAATAAATAAAATAAAAGGGTATCTACTACTTAAAACCTAGACATACTTAATCCATTCCTTCATGTTCACTATTGAATTACTTTAACAATGCTTACTGCTGTATGCCTACTCAATCCCTATTGAATTACTACTGTCAGTGCAATCTGTGTGTGTAGTGTTGTCACTACTGAATTGCTCCTGATCCTTTTTCATTTCCTACATAAACCCTTTAGAATTACTATTGAAAACTACTGTTTGCCTATTCAAAATCACTACTGACATCTTGTTTCACTACAGTGTCACTACTAGACTAGTGAACATGTTATTTCATCAAGTTTCTAACTGTAGTTATATCCTCAAACAAATAATAAGCTTATGCAAACTTTATTGAATTTTTTTTATTTCATTTATTAATGACATATTTACACTTTTGTTAATCCCTTTGAGGTCTTCATTCAGCATTGACTTAACCATCTTCAGATCCTATTTTTTTTGTTGCAGACAAATCCTATCACGTCATGTCTACTCCCGCTCCGGCGCTCGACGTCACCGGTTTACTAACCCCCCGTCCTGGCATCCCATCATTTCGCACACCTGGCAACCCTCATTAGGCACACCTGGCAACCCTCATTAGGCACACCTGGCAACCCTCATTACGCACACCTGGCAGCCCTCATTACGCACACCTGGCAACCCTCATTACGCACACCTGGCAACCCTCATTACGCACACCTGCGCCCCATCATGAGGCACACCTGGACTCCATCACTACTCTGATTACTCCCCCTTTATCTAGCACTCCATAGCATCACTCTTCAGGCAGTATTGTTTCTGTGTTCATGTCCAGATGCTGCGCTTGTTTTGTATCGCTCTATGTTCGTTATTATTATTATTATTAAACTCACCACCTGCTTCCTGATTCCCAGTGTCATCGTTGCACCCACAGACTTTGAATGGAAGGAAAATCTGTACTTGTGGACCTTGCCAATCAGACAGGCTCTTGTATCAGTCAATCCTCTTATTTATGAAAATAAATAAATAGTACTTTCATGAAAAACTATATTAGATCATGTCTGAGTCTGAGAAGCACCAGATTGGTCTGGAATCAACATACAGAGTAGTCTTGTGATCGTAACTCTTTTTCAAATGAAATGTTGTTTATGTTGCTCTGTTCAAGTGAATGCCCCAAAATAACATAATTATCGGGCAGATTAGTGGATGGTTAATGTAGTTGAAATAAATAAATTGAATCAGAGCTCTGACTTGACCCTGAACTTGTGGAACAAATGAGAATCTTTGTGAAGCGAAAATGAAAAGGCACATTTTAAAATACTGATATGAGATTCATTAACGTTCTTTTTTTGGATACAGCTTTTAGAATATTCCACTTTTTGTTTCCTTGTTTGACCCCTAACACTACTCAACATCCCCTCTTAATAACACAGATAACTGCTGATGATATATCTGTCTGTTTTAACAGATATTGACTATAACTATACACCGAAGTAGACCATGCATATGGTCCTTCATTGGTACAGTGGTTTTGGAACTGCAGTGTATGTAGCCTTTTCATGCGTGACTCATCATTGCACATGGGTAGATGATACAGTAAATCTTCTATGTTAGTCGCTGTGTGTGTTCGGGTATTTTCTCTCTAACTCATCTGAAGGGAAGCAGTTAGCTATACCCATCACTCTCCGCAGTTTCAGTGAGTGAGCGTCTACGTGCGTGTGCGTGTGTGTGTGTGAGGGAGGGAGACCGAGAGGGCAAGACTTGGTGATAGAGTGAATGGGAAGTGTGTGAAGGAATGAGTGAGAGAGAGAAAGTTTGGGTCCAAACTGTTGTTTTCCTTTCTGTACCCTTTGAGTTCCATCTCACACCTATTTCACTGGAGGCCCATCTGGCCTTGCCTCTCACTCTCGTGTCCCCCGTGTGTGTGTGAGAGAGTGAGGGAGAGAGAGGAGAGAGAGTTTAGGTACTTGACACTTTGACGTGCAAAATCTCTGAATCAACACAAACAGCCTCCTGCTACTTTCCTTATCACACACACACACACACACACACACACACACACACACACACACACACACACACACACACACACACACACACACACACACACACACACACACACACACACACACACACACACACATATATATATATATACACACACACACACACTAATCCTGGGCTTAATTATGTCTCTCTGAACCAGTAGCCCAAAAAAGAAAAACCTTGTAGAAAATACAGTGCAGTGCTGCTAATGCCAGAAATCAATTAAGACCAGTGTAATTAGTCCTCCTGTTACTGATTGGGGTATATTATTGTAATAGGAAGTGGTGTCAGAAATGACAGCAGTGTGGGATTGATTGAGCATGTAAAGTAGTGAGCTTATCCCTTGTTTCCTTCCTCCGTCTGTGTGATTATTTTATGTTTTAATGATTTTAATGTGCGGTACCATACTGCTGACTGGCACAGATCACTCCATCTAGTTTGCCGTTGTTTAAAGAGAACAATCAGCTCCGATGCGTATTGGAAAACTCTGCTGCGCAGTTAAAATGTTACACAGAAAACACAATGCACTGCAAAGTGCTTCAGAGATCCATTAAGTCAATTTTGTTAAGTAGCTACGCCTCGTACGGACCACGCCGCTGACACTTCAAACCAGTCCAGACAAATGGAGTTGACCTAAATGGCGTCGCCACCATCATCTGCATCAATTGAATACATTGCAGAAAAGACCCATTCTATTTTCCTTTGTTGCACACTTTCTCATTTCACACTAGGTTAACAGTGTTTAATGTTCTGTGTGAATTTGAATGGATGTGGGTGCTGGGTGGCTGGTTGGTAGGTGGTGGAACTGAATGTGCTGATGAAGCCTGTTCCCTCTACATTTCCACTGAGATAGGCTGCTACAGAGAGAAAGACAGGCTGCTACAGACAGACAGACAGACAGACAGACAGACAGACAGACAGACAGACAGACAGACAGACAGACAGGCTGCTACAGACAGACAGACAGACAGGCTCTGACCAAAAGTAGTGCACCATCTTCAGTTTATTTCAATACTACTGTGCATTACACAGAGTGAGTAGAGAGAGTGTCATTTGTGAAGCAGAAGGAGTCTGGCCTGCCCTCTCTCCACAGTACTGGCGCCGTGGATGCTGTGCTCGGAGCTCCAGACGGGAAGAGGCCTGGTGATGAATCCCTTCCCCAGAGCAGGGTGACGTTGCTGGGCTGGATGACGCATGGTCCCTGGGTCAGCCTGGATGCCCATTTCACCCAATTATATTTCTAATCTTGTTGATGGATGGTGTGTGGAAGGAGCCGACGGCCAATCAAATGACGCCCCTGGAGGTAAATAACCAACCTTATTAAGGACATGGAGCGCCAAGGAGCCAACAGGGTTTGTTGTGTGGCTTGTATCGGTTTGGTTCATTTACTTTCCATGTTCTGAAGGCACTGTGTGTGTGTGTGTGTGTGTATGTTAAAGTCTCCTGGTATACCATCTACTGTAAATGCCCACAGAGGTCCCAGATGTTTTGCTGACAAGTTAGACAGTTATAAAGACTAAATTAATTCAGATCAGTTCCTCTAACATTATTTATGTCTGGCAAATACACACACACACACACACACACACACACACACACACACACACACACACACACACACACACACACACACACACACACACACACACACACACACACACACACCACACACCAAGGATGATATTTCATAACTGAGTTTAGAAGGCAAAGAGATTCTATAAATAAATATGAACTAGAATTGTAAATTGTGATGATGAAATTTATGAGAAGGGTCTCTCTGAATACTCTGTTCATTATCATGTCTAGAGTTACTCTGATTACCCTGGAGATTCAAAACATTTCCTTTATGAGCTGAAATAAACTCTCCTATGTGAGTGGGGCAACTAAGGACAGTATAAACGAACAGCTGGCTGCTCAACTCACTGAGGTCACAGACGCCAACCTACACAGATGCATCATTCAGTAAAAGCATGTTTTCAAGGTAAGTGGCCTAGTTTGGAGTCCTAGAACTTCTCAGTGTTCCATGCAACAATGCTTGCCCATCACAGAAGCTCAACGATCTGAAAGACCCAGCCATTGTTACCAGGGTTCTGTAATGTATCCCCAACATTCTGTAGAACCTTGGGTCTCAGCAATCAAGACAAACACTAGCCATTTGCCTTGTACTGTTTGATATAAATGTGATGAATTATTGTTCCTGATGAATACAATTTGTTGCTTTTTAATTGTTCACTGACCATTATGGAAAAGGTAAGACCTAAATTAGAACGAAAGACCTCCATCCTGAGCAAGCCTCTGTGAGGGAGGATGAAAATGGCTGCCAGTTCTGTCCCTCTACCTCTGCCCTTTCCTCCCCCTCCTCTCAGGACATTTTACATTTTTTTACATTTACAGGACCTCTCCTCTCCTGGAGACCATGGAGACTCAGGCCTCCCTGAGGACACCATGCACCTCCAGCAGTGTGAGGAGAAGCTGTCTCAAGGTGACGCATGCAGGACCACCTCTGTGCCCAACCTGTCTCTGGGTACTACAGTCCAACCGGTTATCTGTTAGGGCAAAGGGCGGCAGCAGAATCAAGCTAGGCCTTCTGAACTCAAAGGTGTCCTAGTGAACCAGAACAGAGACCAGAAGCTTGAGGAGAAGCTGCATCAATTTGGCGCCTACAGGACCACCTTAGGACGTGTCCTCTCAACAGTCCAACCTGTTGTCTCTGAGGTCAAAGGGCGCCGACAGAAACAAGCTAGGCCCCAGCGTCACGTGGTCCAGAGCAGGAACCAGAATAGAGACAAGACCGTGGTCCAGAATATGGTCCAGAGTGAACATCAGGTCCAGCATGGGACCACCCAGATCTTCTCTGTGCCAGCTGTCTCGCCGCTGAGGACCCCCATCCTGCAAACTGCGGAGGCCCTGTTTACACACGTCTTCCGGCACTACGGGATACCAGAGGATATAT
Source organism: Coregonus clupeaformis (assembly GCF_020615455.1). Lineage (NCBI taxonomy): Eukaryota > Metazoa > Chordata > Actinopteri > Salmoniformes > Salmonidae > Coregonus > Coregonus clupeaformis. The sequence goes on from NC_059228.1 coordinate 17,758,454, forward strand.
TGTCTGACCGAGGTCCCCAGATCACATCCAAAGTCTGGAAGGCATTCATGGAACGTCTGGGGTTCTCGGTCAGCCTAACCTCTGGGTTCCAACCTGAGTCTAATGGGCAGGTGGAACGGGTAAATCAGGAGTGGTCTGTGTTCTTGCCATGGGCCGAATATGCCCAGATCTCTCTCCGGCACTCCTCCACTAACCTAACGCAATTTCAATGTGTGTTGGGTTACCAACCGGTTCTGGCACCGTGGCACCAGAGCCAGACCGAGGCTCCTGCCGTGGATGACTGGTTTCGGCACGCGGAGGAGACGTGGGACGCTGCACACATCCACCTCCAACGCGCTGTGCATCGTCAGAAGGCCAACGCTGACCACCACCGCAGTGAGGCCCCGGTCTTCGTACCGGGTGATCGGGTCTGGCTCTCGACCCGGAATCTGCCCCTCCGCTTGCTCTGTTGGAAGCTGAGCCCGCGGTTTGTGGGGCCGTTTAAAGTCCTGAGGAGAATCAACGAGGTCACCTATAGGTTATTACTTCCCCCCTATTACCATATTAACCCCTCATTTCATGTGTCTCTCCTCAGGCCGGTGGTGGCTGGTCCGCTCCAGGAGTCTGAGGTGCGGGAGGTCCCTCCGCCTCCTCTGGACATCGAGGGGCCCCCGGCGTACTCCGTCTTCTCCCCTCCTTCTCTTCTCCCCTCCTCCTCTTCTCCCCTCCTTCACATTTTTACATTTTAGTCATTTAGCAGACGCTCTTATCCAGAGCGACTTACAGGAGCAATTAGGGTTAAGTGCCTTGCTCAAGGGCACATCGACAGATTTTTCACCTAGTCGGCTCGGGGATTAGAACCAGCGACCTTTCGGTTACTGGCACAATGCTCTTAACCACTAAGTTACCTGCCGCTTACACTTCTCTTCTCCCCTCCTCCTCTTCTCCCCTCCTTCTCTTCTCCCCTCCTTCTCTTCTCCCCTCCTCCTCTTCTCCCCTCCTCCTCTTCTCCCCTCCTTCTCTTCTCCCCTCCTCCTCTTCTCCCCTCCTTCTCTTCTCCCCTCCTCCTCTTCTCCCCTCCTCCTCTTCTCCCCTCCTCCACTTCTCCCCTCCTCCTCTTCTCCCCTCCTCCTCTTCTCCCCTCCTTCTCTTCTCCCCTCCTCCTCTTCTCCCCTCCTTCTCTTCTCCCCTCCTCCTCTTCTCCCCTCCTCCTCTTCTCCCCTCCTCCTCTTCTCCCCTCCTTCTCTTCTCCCCTCCTCCTCTTCTCCCCTCCTTCTCTTCTCCCCTCCTTCTCTTCTCCCCTCCTCCTCTTCTCCCCTCCTCCTCTTCTCCCCTCCTTCTCTTCCCCCCTCCTCCTCTTCCTGCCTCCTCCTCTTCTCCCCTCCTCCTCTTCTGCATCATTCCCATTCTCTTCCTATGTGAAGCTGATCAGTATGTAAGTGGTGCTTCACTGTGAGCGGCTCGATGTTGCATGGTCAGCAGAGCAATGCTGCTTAATGTCATGGACTCGCATTAAGGAACATCTGATCTGCACGTTCGTGCGTGTAAGAGAGAGTGTGTGTGTCTGTGTGTGTATGCATGTGTGTGTTTGCGTGCATCTGTGTGTGTATCGGCAAGGAGAACTGCAGCAGAGATGGGCTTTCTACAGAATACAAACAGTCTTCTCAGACATGGGGTCGTGTCATCTCTATCAGACTAATTGTCATAATGCCTCTCATTCCAGAAATGGAACCATTGGGCAGCACTTAGTGGGATTGCCTGCATTATATCACACAGGGTGGATCGACACCCCCTCCTTTGGTATCTAGCCCTCCCTCCTGCTCTCCATCTCTCCTTCCCTCCCTCCTTCCCTCCCTTCATTTCCTCCCTCCTCCACTGCCCTTGTTTCTACTGACTCACTCCCTAGACCTCTATGCTCTGTTGCTCTCCAGAGGGCTCTCATCCCTTCTTCCCCTCTTCCTCTCTTCCCTCTATCTTGTCTTCCGTCTTTTCTTGTCTTCAGCTGGGCGACTCCCAGGGCATGGTGCCTCCCCCCTGCTCCCAATCAAATATGAGATGATGATGATATATGGATTACATGGAAGATATTGAACCAGGCAGATACGGCTGGATGGTCTGTCCCTGTGAGGGTTAAAGAATAGGGCATAATGGCCAAAGAAAAACCTTGGATTTCACACCTTTCAAGGCCTTTACACTGACAAGGAGCTCCTGATCTGTGTGGGCACCACCTAGCAACATGAAGACAGAAATCCTTTTCAGTATGAATGGATACATTTTACACTATTTTATAGATCTCCATTGGCTGTTACCTTACCAACAGATTTTCTTCCTGGGGTCCACACAAAAAACACATTATGAAACAATCACACAGAATGAAAGGAAGAAAACATATGTGGATGAAGGTGTCTCCGGAAAACCAACTAACAGCTTCTCAGCCACTTTCAGAACTAATGCTCTTTCCACCATTTCTACGTTTAGCAGTATGTTTGTTTATAAACTACATCACGTACACACGTCTTGAATAATCTACCCGTGTTCTAACATTACCCACAACCATTCAGCTATTTTATTTGATAACAAGAAAAAAGGCATGTTTGTATGATACTGTGTAAATACAGCAATGCAGATTCAATTGAATTGAGCCTTTAGTCTTGACATGTTGGTATAAGACCCTTTTCAGCTGACAGTGGACAAATATTTTCACTAGGTGTGCTCTGGATGTGGCTCCATTGACAGCTCCTGTTGGGCACATGGTGGGCCGGGGCGGGCAGCTCCTTCTCTCTCTCCTCTTCATTAAGACCAGCCAGATGCTGAGACAGCTGTGGAAGTGTTTGATTCGACACCTCACTGCCTCCAGCAGCATCCTCACAGTGTTATGGTGTTCACTGCTTCCCATTCATCCTGTTCTACCTGGCCCATACGCCCACAGCGCACAGAGAGGCTGCCTTGTCTGTGCCTGACAGAAAATAAACTCTAGCCTGCTCAGTAATTGGGCGGAGTGTCACGCATAGGGGAACTCCATGTATTCCAAGGTGGTTCAGGTGTCCATAGTGGTCTCTGACATATATACTTACCATGGTCTTGGATTTGCTTCTGCCAGTGTGGAACATCACCTAAGCATTAGGTATAAATCCCCAGGGAATAGACGTGTTCTGAATCAATGGGCTGTCAGTGTGAGTGTCTGTGTATAGCAAACACAGTGTGTATAACTGTCATGTCATTTCTGTCAGCAGGTCTCTCAAGGTTGTCTGTGTGTTTTAACCGTAATTGAACAGGACGGTCCCTGGGGTACCGGCCTTCGACTACCCCTATTCCACTTTTTATTCACCGTAGTAAAATCAATTTGACTCAGGTTGACTGCAGGTGCTCTCAGAGTAATAATAATAACACTCCTAAATATCGATGTCTCAGCACGTCCATGTAACATTTGAAAGTTCGACACCAGCAGTGCGTGAGGCTGGAATTCAGGTTGAAATTCGAAACACCCTGGAGATTCTACTGACTGGTGATTTAAAATGAAATACTTTTCCGCTATTCATCTGGTACCTCATGTGGACATCTTGGCCTAGATTCAGTCAGATCAAGCGTTAAAAGGCGATAGCTGGCACTCGCATAGTTGATATTTTGGTGGTGTGGGAGGTTTAACTGCGTTGGAGCGGTCAAATCGGTGAGCAGCTGCTCTTGATCATTGTCACGAAGCCACACCCATCCCACTCGCGTTAGAAGTTCAGAATGAGAAAGTGTAGACTATACAGAAATAATAACGCTGACATTACATCACACATTCCAGTGTTCCAACTTGTAAACCAGGCTGTATGGGATTTCTCCTAATGCAACTCCGTGCAGCCAATGGCAATGTCTGCTTTAGGTATAATGCCAGGAGCTGCTTGTCGATTTGACAGCTCTAACGCAGTTCCATCTCCGATACCGCCAAAACAACCGCTATGCGGATCCCAGCTAAAGCCTCTTGTTGAGGCTTGTCCCTGATGACAACCATCACTGGTGATAGAATGACATACGAATTTAGAGATATAAGCACTCTAATATTCTCCTGGCCTCAAATGTAGTGATAAGCAATGAAACTAACTAATCATAGATTCACCAATGTGTCAATTGTGAAACCCGGACAGTTTTTCAATCATAATTTGGTGAACTTGCTAGCCAGCTAAATCACATGTAGCATATTGTTTTTTCCCATTTGTTTTCAGGGACTAAAGTGTGCACCTGATCGCGTATCACACCATTGCATTGGCTTGACAGGAGAAAACAGTCCTGCCAACTCGTTTGAAGGTAAGATCATTAATTTTTTCATTACTTTTTACCCCTTTTTCTCCCCAATTTCGTGATATTCAATTGGTAGTTACAGTCTTGTCCCATCACTGCAACTCCCGTATGGACTCGGCAGAAGCGAAGGTTGAGAGCCATGCGTCCTCCAAAAGATGACCCTGCCAAGCACTGCTTCTTGACACACTGCTCGCTTAACCCGGAAGCCAGCCGCACCAATGTGTTGGAGGAAACACCGTGCAGCTGGCGACCGAAGTCAGCTTGCAGGCGCCTGGCCCGCCACAAGGAGTCGCTAGAGCGCGATGGGACAAGGAAATCCCGGCCGGCCAAATCCTCCCATAACCCGGACTACGCTGAGCCAATTGTGCGCCGCCTCAATGGTCTCCCGGTCACTGCCGGTTGTGACACAGCCTGTTATTGAACCTGGGGCTGTAGTGACACCTCAAGCACTGCAATGCATTGCCTTAGACCGCTGCGCCACTGAAGGTAAGACATTTTAACAACATCTGATGAAAAACGTAGGAAATGCAGCCAGCTGTGTTCTTTTCAATCTAGGTTTGCTAGCCAGCCAAGTTATTTGTGCATTCTGTTGATGAGTCTGTTTTGCTAGCTAGCTGCATACAGTTACTATTTACCTAGCTAACGTTAGCTAACTTTCTCTTACCACTTCCCCTTCCCCTATTGTGCTGCACCATTGGGGTTGGTGTTACTAGTTAACATTTGAGGATAAATTATTCTACTCTTACTGTAAACAACTTGACCAAGCCTAAACATGTGCCAAACTGTTAAAAAAACGATTGCATATTCATAAAGGTAGTTGTGGCTTCAGCAACTTGAACCAGCAGAGGTTAATTTATCCCCCCTTGTCTCTGATTGTTCCAGGTTGAATATATGGGTAATTTTCTAGTACATATGTTATGAAATGATAAGGGCAAACCATAATAAACATGATTGACACTTTGTAATCCAGATGCATGCTTGATAATCACTATAGTCAATACATTATGTAACTGTCCTTTAACGTATGTATGTATATTATTTTTGGGGAAAGTGTCCGAGTCACACCACCATATATAACGAGATAAGAGGCAAAGGCCCTGCCTAGAGAGACGACTCGTAGACCTTGAAAGTAAACAGTGCGTGGCACTTGGACTTTGAAAGCTAATGGTGGCGTGGCACTGAAAGTTGTTAATAATTTACATAAAGAAGAGTAACTATGTACGTTGTATAAGCATGAAACTGTATAAAAGGTGAGTTTCGAGTCAGGGCAGGCAGTTGCTCCATGGACCAGCTCGGCTTTGTTACTTTGTAATAAAGTATATTCTGAATTCCCAGGCTCCGGTTTCTGAGAGATATTATTGAACTAATATTTCTACCACAAAGGACATCCCACCCTGACACCCTGCAGATGTAAAGAACTTGTTGTGAACCTCCCAGACACCAGGATAATCACCATATCCCAGGATATTATTCAGCAGTGTGCAACATCATAATGTTAGATAGAAATAGATTCACCCATGTTATTGTTTATCATGCAGATTTGTCAGGACATTGTAACTCATTCTAAAATACAGATGTGATTTCTGTCCCAGGGGATTGCACTGTGTGCAAGTCTTCAATTTAGACCACCATTTTTTTAATTAGGTGTTAGTGAATGGCTGGAACAAAAACCTGTAAACTCCTGTCCTATCTATATAGAAAATAACCTGTGGCTGTCATGACTAAATGTGCCCTCATTTACTGAACAAGCTTATGAATGTTGGAGGTTAATCTCCTTGATGTCCCTCACTTGGGAATTACTTGTTTTGTACAATGGACTGTGTTTTGAGGACTCATGCACAGATACAGGAAAGCAATACAAATATGAACATTTATTCAAAATGACAAGTGTTGATGTCTCCACATGTTTCTGGTTTTGAGGGATGGGTATCAGTTGACTGCAGTTCATCTGTCTAATCCCCTGCAAGGAGAGAGAAAGGCATCAATAATATTACAATGCTGTATTCATTTCATTAAATATATATTCCTGTTTGATATGCATTTATTTAATTATGTTGGACGTTATCCTTTATCACATGCCAGTATTTGTTTCGTATCCAATGCATTTAGCTTACATGAAGTAGCCTAGGCCTTCTAATCTAATCAGATTGCATCATATCACCTTTCAATATTAGTTATCAACGACTATAAAACCATGTTATCTTGAACATCGGGTTCATTTAATAATATGCACCGGTGTGATAGTTGTATGAATTAATCACAATGCAAGCCAACTCATTCGAAAATAATAATTAGCAGCTCTAATGCAATATTAGCTTCACAGTGAAACACCACTATTCTGGCTATTGATCATTCTTAAACAGTCCGTAAAATAGCTTATTCAGCTATCTATGATATATGCATGCAAGTTTACCTGTCATGTCCACAACGATGGAGCAGCAGACCTAGCAATATGCGACAGGAGTACCCTATACAGTAGGATAATTATTCTGGTCGGTGTCAACTTCATTAACAGGTACTGAGGAGATTGATTCTGTTACTTGTTTACTTGTTATTTGTGTCAGACAATTCCATTTTGGGATAATTGTTCATTGAATTGCTAGCACTAGTTGCTCACGTGGCTACAGTGACTACAATGTGGCTACAAAAGTCACACGCTCGGTGGAATGTGAATGCGTTATCACATGATGCTGCCTTTGAATCCCGTCCCAAATGGCAGTAACCTACTGGAAAAGTGCTACGTACTAAGGTAGGTGCCTTTGGGGGCAGGTAGGCAGCAGGCAGCAGCCTTTGGATTGGTTAAATAATAACAGTAGGCTACACCAACATGAGTTTCCATTCATACAAAGTGTCAAAACGATTGCCCAGCACTGGGGGCAAACTCGTGATGCTCGAAGCCGAAGCGTGATGCTCAGATGACTGAGCTAAAGCAGTTCACAATGCTCTAGCAAGCCATGAGAATACTCTATGATATTTGAGGTTGGTTGGTTTGCAGAGCCTTCCCCAAACCATAGCCCCCTAGGTACGGTACAGATTATTTTCCTCCTGCAACGAAAGGGTTCATATTAAGAGCCAACATTTGTATTACAGTTTACTACAGAATTCTATAGTAAGTACTGTAGTATTCTATAGTAAACTGTAGTATATTTATGTGGGGCACTGCAGGATAATAACATGCTGCAGCATAATACTAATGTTTTCATTGGTTCTAGCCAGTCCATCGCTACATATTTACAGTAAGTACATTAATGTGTAGGTTGACAGTAAGAGACAGATGCTGCCTCTGTTCCAATATCCACACTGACATGCTACTTAGAATGAAGCAATGTATGGTCATGCTCTCTAAGTGGCATGCTAGATTCCATGGGTACTTGAACATAGACACTGTGTTGTTTTACCCTGCCTCGTGGACACTGTGTTTTTGTGGACACTGTAGTTTCTGTTGTGTTGGTATGACAACACATTACTGGAGGCTTGTCCTGGGAACCTATGGGGAGAAAACCTGCTTGTGACTTTATTGATCCACTTTTATTTCTAATGAAGAATGAAGAACAAAGTGAAATCAAATAGAAAATACTTCAATGTGAGGATGTTTTATGGCCTCACAACAAATTGCTTCATTACATGTCAGTGCCGTATTTCTCAGATGATATTTTATTATACAATTCAGAGAAAACACTGAGAATGTACTTCATGGTTATTTGATAGAGTGAATGTGAATTTGTGTGTGTGTGTTTTAAGGAGTAAAGGAAAGATAACATTCCTCAAGAACTTGACATTTATTAAGAATGATCAGATTTAAAGATACAGTCTGCTCAGAGACAATAAAGTCAAGGATTTATTCGGAAAGCCTGAAACGTTGATGGGTAACAAATCAGAATAAAAAATTAAAACATTAATTTGCTTCCACATTGCAGTTTTTTAGATTGTGTTCTCTCTTGACTCCTTCCCCATCTTGTTATTGGCTAGCAATGCTTTCACACTGACAAAAAATCGGAGGCAAACATTCCTTAGCCTCCGATTTGGCTTTCTTAAGTCTACCGAGCTATTGAATCATTTCTGCAGACAATCACAGGCAACGATGGTTTCAGCTTGCATTTATAAAGCCTCTGGATAGGGAAGCATCCATTTTGAGACTTTACCTTTACTACTGCGCGGGAACAAAGAGCCTCATAAAATCTGTCAATGTTCCTGTTGCCTGTGAATGAGGCTCTAGTTTGCTCTACTCTGCTACTTCAAGCTAAGAGGCTCACCATCTGAATATCCATTCTGTCTGTCCCCTGTGTCCAACAAACACTACTGCTGGCTGGCTGGTCCATTGCCCACCCATTGATGAAGTGCTTCCAGCTTCTGCTAATGTAGGCTGTGAGTCACTCAACAACTGAGAGATTTTATGTAATATGTACCAGTGTTGAATATGCCTCCTGGCTATTGTAAAATGTTCATCCGGATGATTATTCAACATGTTTTTTTTTAAATATTCCAATCATGTAAACACTCCGACTTTACTTTTACAAACATACATTTGAAACAGGCAGGAGCTGGGACGGTTAATGTTAATGATCGAGGCCCCTTTGACAAGTGGCAATGATGGAGGAGCCATGTCCTCTCAAAAAGCTTTGGGAGCTCCCAGAGCAAGAGCCCAGTGAATTCATTATGCTTCTGGTCATGGCTCCCATGGCAATTCGTCTTGGTTTGGAGGGAATGTGGAGTATGTGCCACTATAGCTCTCCCCAGCTCTCTCTCTCAGCTCTCAGAGACGGCAGCTCTGCTTCTTTTGCACTATGAGTGGTAGCTAGCTAGATACAGTGCATAGCCCAGTTAGCTCTGAGATTGGCCTACTGAGACTAGGTAGCTTTTGTTTGGTCATTTTTTTTGACAGGTGGAAAGGTAGTTAGCAAGGGTACGGACTGACATTTCAATCTTTCTGAAATATTCTGTACAGAGGAGGCTGGTGGGAGGAGCTATAGGAGGATGGGCCCATTGGAATGGCTGGAATGGAATTAAATGGAACGGAGTCAAACATGTGGTTTCAATATGTTTGATGTGTTTGACTCCGTTCCATTGATTTCATTACAGCCATTACAATGAGCCCCATCCTCCTATAGCTCCTCCCACCAGCACTCCTCTGATTCTGTGCCTCTGTTTAGGATTGAGAAGTACTTAATGGAAACAGTGTTGTTACTTAGGATTGCCTCCTAGACCTGTGGTGTTATTTAGGATTGCCTCCTAGACCTAGGCAGCAGGTTATTGGGATGAATCTTGTCCTGGAGGCAGTGGTGAGCACATGAGAATTCCAATAAATGCCAACCTGCTCCTAGACAGCACAGCATTCGGCTTTAAGAGCTCAAGAACATGACTCATTGAATGTGCTACGGATCTGTCACATTTGACTGACTGCTGTACCCCATTCAGGATGTGACAGGCTGTAGTACAATGAGATTTGTAAAGCTCTCAAACACATAATAGAAAGAAAGCTGTCACACTGTGGTGAATCAACATCTGACGACAGGTTCAACACAACGAGAAACTTGGTTTGCATTCGAAAATAGCTGACAAAAAGCAATGACAGCATGAGTGGAGTACAATAGGGAGGAACTCTGAGAACGTGGACGGGGTTGGAGAGAGGTGATTTCATTGTGGCGACTCAAAGCCAAGCTAATCTAAGCCTTTCTGTGCTGTTGTATCTTTGCCAAATAGAAACAGTGGGAGGCATAGACAGAATAACAATAGGGGACAGAGGCAAGATGTATGTATGTATGTACCGTATTACTGTATTTGCGTAATTGTGTCTAAAACCACCAGTACTTACCTGGCACATGCCAGTATTCATTCACTGAAAAAACACATTCTTTCTCACACACATACAGCAGGACCGTACAATATGCACATGTATACAGTAGCAGGTGATGTCTCTCATCCTCAGGTATGATGGATGGACAAAGAGAACGGTTGATGTGGAAAGAGGATACAGTGGAGAGGTGTGAGACAGGGAGGGAAGATCATTATGTTTTCCAGCAGAGCAGATGGGTAGTGGGAGGGAGGATGACTATATGTTTTCCAGCAGAGCAGCTGGGTAGTGTGAGGGTCTTTAACCTTGATACCACCCTCCACCCTCCACCCTCCACCCTCCACCCTCCACCCCCACCTCCTTCTAACACGCTGTACAGTATATAAACACTGTATCTGTGTCCCATGGGATATCTCAGGCACAATGTATACGTCCTATATTTCTCTCTTTTTCTCTCTCTCTCTCTCTCACTCTCTCGCTCTCTCTCTCTCAAAGGAAATGTATTTACTTCGGGTTAAACACTAATGTATGAGTTTAGTGGGATGGAAAATGGACAATCAGCACTACTAGTTTAGGAGGAAATACACTCAGTGCATTTCAGCTTGCTTCCAAGGATGCTGCTGGAAATCATTAAAGTTGCATTGCTGTGTGTGTGTGTGTCTCTGTGTGTGTGTCTCTGTGTGTGTGCGTGCGCTTGTGCGCGTGTGCTTGCTTGCGTCTGTGTGTCTGTGTGCGTACATCCGTACGTCCATCCTTGTGCGTGTGTGCGCGTGACAGTTTGAGTGTGTGTTTTAGTTAGCGTTAAAAGATAAGCAGTGTGAAAGGACACTTTCTCTGTGTGTGTGTTTACACCACAAACAGTAATCTTGCTGCATCGACAGATCTCACCCCTTCACACTGAGCCTCCTCTGGCCAGCTTCCAGCCTCTTCCCTGGAAATAGGCCTTACTCCTAATTATCTATTTATTTGAACAACACACTCCCTGGTAGAAAGTTCACTCAGTGTTACCAGATAATATCACTCCAAGTTTGCAGATAATATTACACCAAGTTTATCTGATAGGGGATCTCAGGGATGGATTTTCAAACAAAGCCACAATCAGACTATGTTTTTTACCCCATATGTAACTCTGTGTTGTTTTTATCGCACTGCTTTGCTTTATCTTGGCCAGGTCGCAGTTGTAAATGAGAACTTGTTCTCAACTGGCTTACCTGGTTAAATAAAGGTAAAAAAAAAAAAAAAAAAAAAAAGACCAGTCAACAAAGCAGCTTGGACACACAGGATTGGATTCAATTAATAGAAATAGGATATATTGTGTAGAGGACGTCACGCTGCTTGCTTAGCGAGTTACAAGGCTCAAACCCAGGACCTCTGCCTTGCTAGCACACGTGACTGCCTTCCTGAAGCATCTTACCCGTCGGCGCCACACGAAAAGCTAGCTATTCACTGGAGCAAGTGGGGACACATCAGGCTGAGGATGTCACGACTTCCACCGAAGCTGCCTCCCCTCCTTGTTCGGGCAGGCTTCGGCGTTCGTCGTCACCGGCCTTCTAGCCACTACCGCTCCATATCTCATCATTCCATTTGTCTTGTCTTGTCAATTACACACACCTGGTTCATATTCCCCTCATTAGTATGTGTTTAAGTGTTCCCTCTGCCCCCTTGTCCTTGTGGGTGATTGTTGCATGTGAGATGAGTGTAGCTCGGTGGAGCTACCTGTACTTTGTATTGCCGGGGTATATTTTCACCGTGTGCCTGTATTTGTTCCAGTGTGCCTGTTTTGCGCTCTGGACTGTTGACGCTATCCAGCATAACTGTGTTACGGAATAAACTCTGTATTCTGTGATTTACCCTCCTGCGCCTGACTCCTTCAAATCACACTCTCACAGAGGAGTAAGTTTAATCCCCATGTGCTATACGCGCATGCACACGCACACACGTACACAAACCCACACTTTCAAACACCACACACACAAAAACACACACACACACACGCACAAACAAACACACACACACCTACACACCCATAAACACCTGACACACACACACACAGAGCCCAATGTAATAAACAAAAAATGATTTATACTAGGTTGTGGATCCGTCCAGGGATTGTGCCTCACAGTAAATGACCCTGAACCTTCCAATAATCCAGCCTCTATTACTTTATACTGAGGCAATCAGTAGGTCTGACCCCCTCCACCTCTGTTTCCACTTCCCATCCTCATCCTGCTGCCTCTCCTGTCATCTCCACCCTGCGTGTGGGAGAAATACAGTCCTGATGTGAGACGGGAGAGGAGAGTTTATTTATGTACAGAATGTTACAGTATATGGAGTCATTCTACAGCAGTGTTTCCCAACCCTGGTCCTCCAGTACCCTAGTGGTGTAAAGTACTTAAGTAAAAATACTTGAAAGTACTACTGAAGTAGTTTTTTGGGGTATCTGTACTTTACTTTACTATTTATATTTTTGACTACTTTTACTTCACTACATTCCTTACTTTACTATTTATATTTTTGACTACTTTTACTTCACTACATTCCTAAAGAAAATAATGTACTTTTTACTCCATACATTTTCCCTGGCACCCAAAAGTACTCGTTACATTTTGAATGCTTAGCAGGACAGGAAAATGGTCTAATTCACACACTTATCAAGAGATCATCCCTGGTCATCCCTACTGCCTCTGATCTGGTGGATTCATTAAACACATGCTTCGTTTGCAAATTATGTCTGAGTGTTGGAGCGTGCCCCTGGCTATCCGTAAATAAAATAAAACAAGAAAATGGTACAATCTGGTTTACTTAATATAAGGAATTTGAAATTATTTATACTTTTACTTTTATTAAGTATATTTTAGCAATTACATTTACTTTTGATATGGAAGTATATTTAATACCAAATACTTTTAGACTTTTACTCAAGTCGTTTTTTACTGGGTGACTTTCACTTTTACTTGAGTCATTTTCTATTATGGTATCTTTACTTTTACTCAAGTATGACAATTGGGTACTTTTTCCACCACTGCTGTACCCCCAACAGTAGACATTCTTACTGTAACCCTGGACAAGCACACCTGATTCAACTTGTCAACTAATCATCAAGCCCTCAATGAGCTGAATCAGGTGTGTTTGTCCAGGGCTACAACGACAATGTGTGCTGTTGGGGGGTACTGGAGGACCAAAATTGGGGGTTGGAAAAAAAACAAATGTTATCCTATTTTTCCAAAATGTTCAGCACACACGTCTTCCAACATTTGTCAGATAGACATACAGGTAACTGCCAAAATAAAGGAAACACTTGAGTAAATGAGGGACACAAAGTATATTGGAAGCAGGTGTGGTTCCTGAGGTAATTAAGCAATTAAAACATCCCATCATGCTTAGGGTCATGTATGTACCAGATGTATAACCATGGCTAGAAAAAGAGATCTCAGTGACTTTGAAAGAGGGGTCTTAAAAGAGCACAGGGGGTTTAGTGTGTGTGTGTGTGTGTGTGTGTGTGTGTGTGTGTGTGTGTGTGTGTGTGTGGTGTGTGTGTGTGTGTGTGTGTGTGTGTGTCTGTGTGTCTCAGTCACCAGATCTCAACCCAAATGAACACTTACAGGAGACTGGAACGGCGCCTGAGACAGCATTTTCCACCACCTTCAACAAAACACCCAATGATGGAATTTCTTGTGGAAGAATAGTGTCCCATCCGTCCAATAGAGCTCCAGACACGTGAAGAATCTATGCCAAGGTGCATTGAAGCTGTTCTGGTGGCTTGTGGTGGCCCAATGCCCTATTAAGACACTTTATGTTGGAGTTATTTTGGCAGTTACCTGTATATACTATTTACACACTGACCACCCCACTAAATTTGTCACTACTGAAACATAGTGAAAAAGTTGCAATAAAGGGAGAACCATGCACAGTAGTGAACATTTTGATAAACTTTCTATTACAGATTCATTTTAGAAATGTTATTTGCAACAACAACAACAACAAAAAAAAAATATATATATACAGTGGGGAGAACAAGTATTTGATACACTGCCGATTTTGCAGGTTTTCCTACTTACAAAGCATGTAGAGGTCTGTAATTTTTATCATAGGTACACTTCAACTGTGAGAGACGGAATCTAAAACAAAAATCCAGAAAATCACATTGTATGATTTTTAAGTAATTTGCATTTTATTGCATGACATAAGTATTTGATCACCTACCAACCAGTAAGAATTCCGGCTCTCACAGACCTGTTAGTTTTTCTTTAAGAAGCCCTCCTGTTCTCCACTCATTACCTGTATTAACTGCACCTGTTTGAACTCGTTACCTGTATAAAAGACACCTGTCCACACACTCAATCAAACAGACTCCAACCTCTCCAGAATGGCCAAGACCAGAGAGCTGTGTAAGGACATCAGGGATAAAATTGTAGACCTGCACAAGGCTGGGATGGGCTACAGGACAATAGGCAAGCAGCTTGGTGAGAAGGCAACAACTGCTGGCGCAATTATTAGAAAATGGAAGAAGTTCAAGATGACGGTCAATCACCCTCAGTCTGGGGCACCCTCGGTCTGGGAAGAGAGCTAGGACCACAGTCTCAAAGAAAACCATTACTAACACACTCCGTCATGGATTACAATCCTGCAGCGCACGCAAGGTCCCCCTGCTCAAGCCAGCGCATGTCCAGGCCCGTCTGAAGTTTGCCAATGACCATCTGGATGATCCAGAGGAGGAATGGGAGAAGGTCATGTGGTCTGATGAGACAAAAATATAGCTTTTTGGTCTAAACTCCACTCGCCGTGTTTGGAGGAAGAAGAAGGATGAGTACAACCCCAAGAACACCATCCCAACCGTGAAGCATGGAGGTGGAAACATCATTCTTTGGGGATGCTTTTCTGCAAAGGGGACAGGACGACTGCACCGTATTGAGGGGAGGATGGATGGGGCCATGTATTGCGAGATCTTGGCCAACAGCCTCCTTCCCTCAGTAAGAGCATTGAAGATAGGTCGTGGCTGGGTCTTCCAGCATGACAACGACCAGAAACACACAGCCAGGGCAACTAAGGAGTGGCTCCGTAAGAAGCATCTCAAGGTCCTGGAGTGGCCTAGCCAGTCTCCAGACCTGAACCAAATAGAAAATCTTTGGAGGGAGCTGAAAGTCCGTATTGCCCAGCGACAGCCCCGAAACCTGAATGATCTGGAGAAGGTCTGTATGGAGGAGTGGGCCAAAATCCCTGCTGCAGTGTGTGCAAACCTGGTCAAGACCTACAGGAAACGTATGATCTCTGTAATTGCAAACAAAGGTTTCTGTACCAAATATTAAGTTCTGCTTTTCTGATGTATCAAATACTTATGTCATGCAATAAAAAGCAAATTAATTACTTAAAAATCCTACAATGTGATTTTCTGGATTTTTGTTTTAGATTCCGTCTCTCACAGTTGAAGTGTACCTATGATAAAAATTACAGACCTCTACATGCTTTGTAAGTAGGAAAACCTGCAAAATCGGCAGTGTTTCAAATACTTGTTCTAACCCACTATATATATACAGTGGGGGAAAAAAGTATTTAGTCAGCCACCAATTGTGCAAGTTCTCCCACTTAAAAAGATGAGAGAGGCCTGTAATTTTTTCATCATAGGTACACGTCAACTATGACAGACAAATTGAGAACAGAAAATCCAGAAAATCACATTGTAGGATTTTTTATTAATTTATTTGCAAATTATGGTGGAAAATAAGTATTTGGTCACCTACAAACAAGCAAGATTTCTGGCTCTCACAGACCTGTAACTTCTTCTTTAAGAGGCTCCTCTGTCCTCCACTCGTTACCTGTATTAATGGCACCTGTTTGAACTTGTTATCAGTATAAAAGACACCTGTCCACAACCTCAAACAGTCACACTCCAAACTCCACTATGGCCAAGACCAAAGAGCTGTCAAAGGACACCAGAAACAAAATTGTAGACCTGCACCAGGCTGGGAAGACTGAATCTGCAATAGGTAAGCAGCTTGGTTTGAAGAAATCAACTGTGGGAGCAATTATTAGGAAATGGAAGACATACAAGACCACTGATAATCTCCCTCGATCTGGGGCTCCACGCAAGATCTCACCCCGTGGGGTCAAAATGATCACAAGAACGGTGAGCAAAAATCCCAGAACCACACGGGGGGACCTAGTGAATGACCTGCAGTGAGCTGGGACCAAAGTAACAAAGCCTACCATCAGTAACACACTACGCCGCCAGGGACTCAAATCCTGCAGTGCCAGACGTGTCCCCCTGCTTAAGCCAGTACATGTCCAGGCCCGTCTGAAGTTTGCTAGAGTGCATTTGGATGATCCAGAAGAGGATTAGGAGAATGTCATATGGTCAGATGAAACCAAAATAGAACTTTTTTGGTAAAAACGAAACTCGTCGTGTTTGGAGGACAAAGAATGCTGAGTTGCATCCAAAGAACACCATACCTACTGTGAAGCATGGGGGTGGAAACATCATGCTTTGGGGCTGTTTTTCTGCAAAGGGACCAGGACGACTGATCCGTGTAAAGGAAAGAATGAATGGGGCCATGTATCGTGAGATTTTGAGTGAAAACCTCCTTCCATCAGCAAGGGAATTGAAGATGAAACGTGGCTGGGTCTTTCAGCATGACAATGATCCCAAACACACCGCCCGGGCAACGAAGGAGTGGCTTCATAAGAAGCATTTCAAGGTCCTGGAGTGGCCTAGCCAGTCTCCAGATCTCAACCCCATAGAAAATCTTTGGAGGGAGTTGAAAGTCCGTGTTGCCCAGCGACAGCCCCAAAACATCACTGCTCTAGAGGAGATCTGCATGGAGGAATGGGCCAAAATACCAGCAACAGTGTGTGAAAACCTTGTGAAGACATACAGAAAACGTTTGACCTGTGTCATTGCCAACAAAGGGTATATAACAAAGTATTGAGAAACTTTTGTTATTGACCAAATACTTATTTTCCACCATAATTTGCAAATCAATTCATTAAAAATCCTACAATGTGATTTTCTGGAAAAAATATGCTCATTTTGTCTGTCATAGTTGACGTGTACCTATGATGAAAATTATAGGCCTCTCTCATCTTTTTAAGTGGGAGAACTTGCACAATTGGTGGCTGACTAAATACTTTTTTTCCCCACTGTATGTGGTCTTGAGTGGTCGGAAGACCAAGATGAGTGTATGTGACCAATAAAAGATGAGACATCAATATATCTCTATGGTGTCAATTATTTCGGTTGTGACCGTTTCGGTTTGGACAATTTTGACTTATTTTGGATGTTAAAGAATTCCCATAGCTAGCATATGGACAGATGTACATCCCGGCAAACATACATTTTAGTCCCAAAACAGTACTTTATATATTTCTTGATATATTAGATGTTCGGTAGTGACACTTCTTTAAAAAAAAATCTGATTTACCAACTTGCTAACAAATGTTCTAAAATGTTTCAGACAGACTATTCTCCATGCTGGTGAGGGATGCAATCCATCACCTGGTGATATTTGTAGGGGTGTGGCTTAAGGCACATAATTCTTCACTCTTTTAATGTGTGTGTGACATCAAAAGGTGTGACAGCATTTTTTAAATTTGTATATGTTTAAAAATAAACAAAACTACTAATTAGGTCAGTATCTTTCAATATAGTAATAGAATCACTCAAGATGTTCTATTGAAATAATAGTGTTAAAAAAGTTACAAAACTATTACAAATGAATTGCTTTATTTAAGTTTAGGGACCGCCACCTCTCAATAGAAATAGGTGTATAAACAATGACTTTGTACTATATTAATTTACCATTATGTTTGTTATTGTCTTGGATTGATCAAATAAAATGTTATTGGTCACATACATATATTTAGCAGATTTTAAGGCGGGTGTAGCGAAATGCTTCATTTAGAACATATCATGATGTAAATAAATGTCCTAAGTTTGAAGACTTGGGGTGGGACTGCAATTTGTAGAATCAACCATACATGCTAGAATGTGTTATATGGTTGTGTAACAATGCATTACAGTATTATATGTTTGTGAGAGACAGTAGAATGGTGTGTATAGCAGAGCACTGTGTTTCGACAGCAGGTGTGTCTGCTCTCTGTATCTGTGTCTAAATGACCTCTGCTAGGATACTTTATTCTTTGTCATTCACTTCACATCCCTTAGGGTTGGGAGGGGAAAGGGTACTCTCTTTTTTGACTTAAATGTTTGACTTTTATTTTTCTATGGAATTCAATCAATCATATTTCAATTTCATACAATGTTAAAATACACTGAGTGTACAAAACATTAGGAACACCTTCTCTTTTAATGACATAGACTGACCAGGTGAATCCAAGTGGAAGCTATGATCTGTTATTGATGTCACTTGTTAAATCCACTTCAATCAGTGTAGATGAAGGGGAGGAGACAGGTTAAAGAAGGATTTTTAAGCTTTGAGACAATTGAGACATGGATTATGTATGTGTCCCATTCAGATGGTGAATGGACAAGACAAAAGATTGAAGTGCCTTTGAATGGGGTATTGTAGTAGGTGCCAGGTGCATGGGTTTGAGTGTGTCAAGAAGGGCAACGCTGCTGGGTTTTTCATGCTCAACAGTTTCCCCTGTGTATCAAGAATGGTCACCCAAAGTATATCCAGCCAACTGTGGGAAGCATTGGAGTCAACATGGGCCAGCATGGGGGGTGGGGGGCAACTCAATATTAGTCTAGGTGTTCCTAATGTTTTGTACACTCAGTGTATATTATACACCACACAAATATATGTATTTATTTTCATAGAGGGTTCTATGAACAAAATATTAAGGTAAAGCATCTGAGACAAAATAAACTGATATTCACAGAAATAACACAACACAAAAATAAAACAACCATTATACAATACACACGATAACATACCTGTATTTGTTTACAATCATATAGAAAAAATTAATTCGTTTTTGTTTCTCAGATTAATGCCACGTTCACAAACTAGTCGGAACTAGGAAACTCTGAAACCCTGACCCGCCAACCGGCCGAACGCGACACGTGTATAACTACAACCATTCAGCAGGTGGGGAACCTCCGAGAGCCCCCCAGCCCCCCAGAGCCCGCCAGATCCCCCCAGATCCTGCCAGCATGCAAATGCAGCATAAGTAGCTGGTGTTCTCAACTGTCACTTTCACTCAAGTACCCCACCCTCTACTCTCTACAAAGAAAGTATGTTTGTGTATGTGTGTGTGTATGGGTAAGGTCAACTTGTTTGCAATGTACTGGTCTCATTTATTCATGCTTGGACTGTCCTCTAGTTGTGTTATTTAACATGTCCTTGTACTTGTATGTCATCCTTTGTGCATGAATGAAAGAGGAGGAAGGAGGGTATGAAATTACAGCGGTCGAATAAATTAATTCATTGAGCATGACACCACATTTAATTTCCATTTCCATCACTTATGTAAATCAAATCCTTACACACTACACCAGTTAGTTATAAGCCCTTACAGTCATAAGCGGAACTAACATTATGGTGACATAGGGTTGCATAAGACCTGGGTGCAAACACATGCATATTTAAAAATTTGGCCGACATCAACTACTTCTATTTGAAGTATTTGAAAGGATTTTCAAATAATTTCCTTTAAATAGCATTCTATTTGAAACTGTTTCCAAATACATTAGGCCTACTTCAAATACCCATAGCACCAAACAGATCTGGGTTCAAAATGTAATTTGTATTTGAAAATGCATTGGTCTGTGTATTTGACCATGCCAATACTTTCCAAGTGTATTTCCAAATTCGTTCCAATATTCAAATGCTTACTTCAAAATTTTGTTGAAAGTAACTGAAATACCCTAAATCAGTGGTCACCAACCGGTCGCTCTCCAAGCCTAAACTAGTCGATCATCAAACATTTATGTAAAATACAACAACGATAAAGCCTTGCGGTCCAATTTTTTTTGTTCCATTTCGACCTGTTGGTGGTAGGTGCACTTGATTCAGCAGCCCTAGCACCGGGAAGACAAAGTGTTCCCATTTTGAACCATTTCATGTGTCTGAAGGTAGAACTCCGCCTACCCGGCAGGCCCAGAGAGCAAATCAAGTGCACCTATAGGCCTACCGCTGGCCAATCAGATAGCGCAGATCACTGTGTCTGCACAGTTTCCTCGAGCCATAGACTGTAAAAAGAAGCCTCAAACGCACAGAAAAGTTGATAACTTGAGATTTCAAAACTTTTGAAATTACTAGAGAGAGACTCAAAGAATACAGCAAAGAGCTCATGTTTAAGTTGTTATTCAGCACTGTCAACACTTTGTTCAACACTTTTATGAGCCATAAAATGCATGTTCTCCCTACTTCCACTCACGCTACAACCAGCACTGCATCTGTAATAAATGACTATAGCAAAGTGTTCTGGTAAGCTTGCGTTATTATTATCGGTGTCACGCCCTAACTTATGGGACTCTAGTATGTTGAGTCAGGGTGTGGAGTTCTATGTTGTTATTTCTATGTTTACGTTCTAGGTGTTGTATTTCTATGTTTGGCCGGGTGTGATTCCCAATCAGAGACAGCTGTCGCTCCTTGTCTCTGATTGGGGATCATACTTAGGCAGCCTATTGGTAATCATTAGTTGTGGGATCTTGTTCCGTGTTAGAGGCTTGTATTGTGTTTAGCCTTCGGACTTCATGTTACGTTGTTTTGTTGTTTTGTTCGTGTGTTTATCGTTGTAATAAACATGTATGCTTTTCACGCTGCGCCTTGGTCTGACCCGTCCTTAAACAAACGTGACAGAAGATCCCAAAAAAAATTGACCAAGCAGCGTGCCCAGGAGCAGACATCCTGGACATGGAAGATCCTGGATGGAAAGGGATCCTGGACATGGGAGGAGATTCAGGCTGGGATGGATCGCCGTCCTTGGGAGGAGACAGTGGAGGCCCGGTTTAGAGAGGAGCAACGGCAACAAAGAAGGCGCCGGCCGAGGAGGAAGCCCGAGAGACAGCCCCAATAAAAAATGTGGGGGGGCTAAAAGAGTGGTCGGGGATCGATGGAGAAGAGCCCCGACCACTGCACTCGTGGGGGCTCAGGGAGGAGTCCTCACGGGAGGAGGACTGGGCGTGGAGAGTGAAAGACTGGTACAGTCTGAGATCTCTAACGTCAGTTCTCAGTCCGGTACATCTCGTGCCTGCGTCTCGCACCAAGCTAGTGGTGCATGTGCCCAGTCCGGCCCGGCCCGTTCCTGTTCCTCGCACCAAGCCAGTGGTGCGTGTTCCCAGTCCGGTACAGCTCGTTCCTGTTCCTCGCACCAAGCCAGTGGTGCGTGTTCCCAGTCCGTTACGGCCCGTGCCTGCTCCCCGCACCAAGCCAGTGGTGCGTGTTCCCAGTCCGGTCCGGCCCGTTCCTGCTCCTCACACCAGACTAGTGGTGCGTGTTCCCAGTCCGGCCCGGCCCGTTCCTGTTCCTCGCACCAGCCCAGTGGTGCGTGTCACCAGTCCGGTACGGCTGCTCCACTCCGGAGTCAGAGCAGTCCGCTCCACCGGTGCCTAGTCCAGCTCCGGTCAGCGGATCCAGTCCGGAACCAGAGCAGTCCGCTCCACCTGGGGCCAGTCCAGCTCCGGTCAGCAGCTCCACTCCGGAGCCAGAGCAGTCTGCCCCACCGGTGCCCAGTCCAGCTCCGGTCAGCGGCTCCAGTCCAGACCCAGACGTCAGCCCCTCTCCAGGTTCGGGGTCTCCCACACCAGGGTCCAGACAGGGCTTGGTACATCGTGGGAGGAAGGAGAGTGTAGGCAGCGCGCCGAGGTCCAGACCAGACCAGGGGCGCAACGGGGAGGCTGAGAGAATGTGGTCGTCACGCCCAGAGCCGGATCCGCCTCCAAGGCGGAATGCCCACCCGGACCCTACCCTGTTATGTCAGGTTTGTGCGGTCGGAGTCCGCACCTTTGGGGGGGGGATACTGTCACGCCCTGACTTATGGGACTCTAGTATGTTGTAATAAACATGTATGCTTTACACGCTGCGCATTGGTCTGACCCGTCCTTAAACGAACGTGACAATCGGCTTGTGTCTTTTTTAATATCAAGGAATATTTCACTTTCTCTGGTCATAGGAGTAACAACATGAATTGGTGCATGAGGCAGAAATAATGCAGTGTGACTTGAGTTTCGCCATCAGCTGGAAGACTGTGTCCTATTTCTCAATGGAGGGAGGGAGACAGGAATTTCAAGTTGGTCTGAGAAGAACAACATTGGAAGGGCAATTCAAGCACAGACAATATGCATTGATAATGTATTGGGCCTATAGCCTACTGCACAAACCTCATTGCTACATAACTGTTTTTAATTGGTAATGTTGCATGGAAATCAGTCGATTTAGTAGAGCTCTATCTTTGTTTACTCTCTCTCTCTCTCTCTCTCTCTGTCTCTCTGTCTCTCTCTCTCTCTCTCTCTCTCTCTCTCTCTCTCGCTCTCTCTCTCTCTCTCTCTCTCTCTCTCTCTCTCTCTCTCTCTCTCTCTCTCTCTCTCTCTCTCTCTCTCTCTCTCTCTCTCTCTCTCTCTCTCTCTCTCTCTGTCTCTCTCTCATTCTTTCTCTCATTTCAATTTCAAATTAAGGGGCTTTATTGGCATGTGAAACATATGTTAACATTGCCAAAGCAAGTGAAATAGATGATAAACAAAAGTGAAATAAACAATAAAAAATGAACGGTAAACATTACACTCACAAAAGTTCAAAATGAATAAAGACATTTAAAATGTCATATTATGTCTATATACAGTGTTATCATGATGTGCAAATAGTCAAAATAAATAAACATAAATATAGTTTGTATTTACAATGGTGTTTGTTCTTCACTGGTTGCCCTTTTCTTGTGGTAACAGGTCACAAATCTTGCTGCTGTGATTGCACACTGTGGGAGTTTATCCAAATTGGATTTGTTTTCGAATTCTTTGTGGGTCTGTGTAATCTGAGGGAAGTATGTGTCTCTGATATGGTCATACATTTGGCAAGAAGTTAGGAAGTGCAGCTCAGTTTCCACCTCATTTTGTGGGCAGTGTGCACATAGCCTGTCTTCTCTTGAGAGCCAGATCTGCTTACCGCGGCCTTTCTCAATAGCAAGGCTACGCTCACTGAGTCTGTACATAGTAAAAGATTTCCTTAATTTTAGGTCAGTCACAGTGGTCAGGTATTCTGTCACTGTGTACTCTCTGTTTAGGGCCAAATAGCATTCTAGTTTGCTCAGTTTTTTTGGTAATTCTTTCCAATGTGTCAAGTAATTATCTTTTTGTTTTCTCATGATTTGGTTGGGTCTAAATGTGTTCCTGTCCTGGGGCTCTGTGGGGTCTGTTTGTGTTTGTGAACAGAGCCCCAGGACCAGCTTGCTTAGGGGACTTCTCCAGGTTCATCTCTCTGTAGGTGATGGCTTTGTTATGGAAGGTTTGGTAATCGCTTCCTTTTAGGTGGTTGTAGAATTTAACGGCTCTTTTCTGGATTTTGATAATTAGCGGGTATCGGCCTAATTCTGCTCTGCATGCATTATTTGGTGTTTTACGTTGTACACTGAGGATATTTTTGCAGAATTCTGAATGCAGAGTCTCAATTTGATGTTTGTCCCATTTTGTGAATTCTTGGTTGGTGAGCGGACCCCAGACCTCAAAACCATAAAGGGCAATGGGTTCTATAACTGATTCAAGTATTTTTAGCCAGATCCTAATTGGTATGTTGAATTTTATGTTCCTTTTGATGGCATAGAAGGCCCTTCTTGCCTTGTCTCTCAGATCGTTCACAGCTTTGTGGAAGTTACCTGTGGCGCTGATGTTTGTTCTCTCTCTCTCTCCCTCTCTCTCTCTCTCTCTCAATTCAATTCAATTCAATTCAAGGGGCTTTATTGGCTTGGGGAACATATGTTTACATTACCAAAGCAAGTGAAATGGATAAATTCTCTCTCACTCTCTCTATTTCTCGGTTTGACCTTTTACTCCACTCCTCCTCCTCCCTCCCACAGGAAGATAAAGAAAGGCAGGGTTAACACCTAAAACAGTAATCACACCTGTCTCCCTCCCAGCTGCCCCTGGGAGACAGAAGATCTGCCTCCCTGCTAGCTCAATGTGAAGCCAACCTGTACCAGTATAGGGATCAAAAGGGATGGATTGAAAGAGAAAAACTGCAGAGTACTATAACTCTAGATGAGAGAGTAGAGGCTTAGCTATACATCTATCAGCGACTGACATCACAGGAGTCTGCTGAGGGGAGAACGGCTCATAATAACGTCTGGAACGGAGCAAATTGAAGGACATCGAACACCTGGAAACCATGTGTTTGATGTATTTGATAGCATTCTACTAATTCCGCTCCAGTCATTTCAAGGAGCCCGTCTCCCCAATTAAGGCGCCACCAATCTCCTGTGACTGACATACTGTTAAGTATACACCTGTTGCACTCTATAGGATGGGACACAACAAATAGTTGGAATCGTGTACTGTTTGATGGAGAGCCAAGTTTCCATTTTCCATCCAGGCTCAGTTGTAGTGTTTTACAACATGTTTCTGTACAGCTTTTGGTAACTGTAATAGGGTGTCTATGCCATGTTTTTCCCCTCTCAGGAGAAGCATCTTCACAGAACATCATCATCTGATTCCCACCAGCCTTCATCAACCCCCTCTGTGTTCAGTGACAAAGACACACACACACATGCACACGCACACACACACACACACACACACACACACACACACACACACACACATAGAGAAGGAGAGAGAGAGAGGGAGAGAGAGAGAGAGGCGAGAGAGAGAGAGAGAGAGAGAGAGAGAGGGGGGGGTGGATGGATGGATGGATGGATGGATGGATGGATGGATGGATGGATGGATGGCGAGAGAGTTGAGAGAGAGGGGAGAGAGAGAGAGAGAGAGAGAGAGATAGAGGGAAGGGGGAGGGAGGGAGGGGAGGGAGGGAGGGAGGGAGGGAGGGAGGGAGGGAGGGAGGGAGGGAGGGAGGGAGAGAGGGAGGGAGAGAGAGAGAGAGAGAGAGAGAGAGAGAGAGAGAGAGAGAGAGAGAGAGAGAGAGAGAGAGAGAGAGAGAGAGAGATGGAAGTGACATAACATCCATCAGTGTCACTTTAGCTTTCACAAACGGTTTTCCTCTAAATTTGTTTCCAGAAAAATATAACCTTGAAACCCCCACACCCACTGCTCTTTGGTTGCTTCTACAAACAATAGCTGTCACAGCATAATCACAGCAATCACAACACTAGGGTGTTAAAAGATGGTGTGAAGTGGTGCTATCTGTTTTTATTGTAGCTACTGCACTGTCTTCTGATAACCGTGGAGAAGGAGATGAAGGACTGTGGCCTGTGATGAAAAACCTTCCCCAAAAAGCCAGAAGATCGGCAGCAGTGGCTGTTCCTATGTTCCACATACGGATTTGTTCCACATAGGAACTAAAGAAGATTAGGAAGTAAATAAGTAGTGGGTTCGATCCCCGGCACCACCCATACCTAAAAATGTATGCACGCATGACTGTAAGTCGCTTTGGATAAAAGCGTCTGCTAAATGGCATATTATATTATAAGTATTTTCTTCATTACAACTTGGAGGGGGTTTTGTCTCTCTGCATTGTTGGGAAGCATTCCACTGTTAGTCTACACCTGTTGTTTATGAAGCATGTGACAAATCCGTTTTGATTTGATTTAGATTTGTTGTGTCATTTGGTGGTAGCAGATATGAACCGTGGGGAGGTCAAAGGAGGTCAATACCCTGGCTTCTTGAAAAGTCCATGTTGATTTGTCAGCATTAACACATTTTACTGAAGGAAGCCTTTCAGAAATGAGTCCCCTTAGAACCATTACCCAGAGTTCTTCTTGGGGTCAGTTGACCCATTCAGCAGGGTGAATCGACTCGTGGCGGTGTGACACCAGTTTTCATTGTGAGACATTGATTCTCACTGGTGTCATTTTTGCTACGTTCTTTCCTTTAGTTGTTGGTGCCAATTCCATTTCAATTAATCCAATGTTTTTAATAGTGACGAATTGCCATGGAATTGACTCCAACCCTGTTGCCCTTGGTAAAGGGAAGATAACAAAACAGAATAAAACAGAAAATAATGGAATTGAAGAGAAGAGAAGAGAAGAGAAGAGAAGAGAAGAGAAGAGAAGAGGAGAGGCAGTGATAGAGGTGGTGGTGGGGAAGAGGGGTAGGACTGTGTGGCCATGATAATCAAAACAGAATATGACTTGCACCTACAGGGAGCCTTACACTCTTTCTCTCTCTCCCTCTCTCTCTCCCTCTCTCTCTCCCTCTCTCTCTCTCTCTCTCTCTCTCTCTCTCTCTCTCTCTCTCTCTCTCTCTCTCTCTCTCTCTCTCTCTCTCTCTCTCGCTCCCTCTCTCCCTCTCTCTCTCTGTCTCTGTTCTTCTCTTTCTTTCTCGCCCTACTTAACTCTGATAGAGTTCTATGTGCTGATTCAGCATGGCCCCATGCTCATCCCAGATATACTCAAAACTCTGCACACACGCACACAGATGCATGGAACACACACACACATACACACGATCAATTTATCAACCCCACATATCTGCCTCTGTCTCCCTGCCACACATAAACACACACTCACACGGAACAGTGTGATGCACAACACACATCTGCCTTTGATAGTATGCCCTGAGCTCTGAAGCCCATCATAACGGATAAATATATTTTATTTACATTAGCAACAATATCACACCGAAGGGGAAAAGTGTCATCCGTATTCCATGTAAACCTGCAGGATTTGTGTTGTGCTGTGATACCACAGTCAGTGTGTGATGTATACTGTTCCCCAACACATGTTGTTATTCCACCATTTGAGCATCTACATGCATTCTCTCTCTTCAAATCATCTCTTTTCATTTGTTTTCCTTGTAATTTGTTGACATCGCATGATATGCACACACTCAGAGGTCTTGTCAGCTGCTTTTCTGACAGGTGCGTCAGGCGATACTGTGGCTCACACACTCCGCATCTCAACCCCCAGCTAAAAGAGAAGATACTGTATGTCACCACCACATAATCATATAATAGCTCAGAGGCCCACACAGTCCTGTACTATTGAAGACAGCAGCAGCAGTCTCTGGCTCTCCGCACGTTAGTGGTTAGTGGTTAGCCTAGCTCAGTTTAGCCCGCGTCTACCAGGCACACTACCAGGGACGATAGCGAGAACAGACAGATCAACCATGTGTGACATGACTGGAGCCGCTGCTGCCGTTCCTTTCCGTGCTTAAGAGCCATGCCTGGTGGGACTGGTGACTCAGGCAATTTCTCTAGTGTCAGAAAGCGTGATCTTTTCTTTTCTAGTGTAAACATGTCTCTCTTCGATAGATGCCGATTTAAATCTAATCCTCCCCTCTCCCACCCCCCTCCTCCCAATATGGCAGCTGGGCTAGACGTACACACGGACAGCAGCAGTGAGGGAGAGAAAGTCTCCATAGAAAGACGAGGTTAGAGAGTTGGATTAGGTAGCTAATTTAACACTCATTAATGTCATGGACATGTGGCCTGGGGCATGATGACAGCATAGAGAAAGAGAGAGAGGAGGAGAGAGAGGAGAGAGGGGAGAGAGAGACAGAGAGAGCAATAGTGAGAGAGAGAGAGAGAGAGAGAGGGGAGAGAGAGAAAGAGAGAGAGAGAGAGAGGGGGGAGGAGAGAGAGAGAGAGAGGAGGGAGAGAAAGAGAGAGGGGGGAGAGAGAGAGAGTGGGGGGGAGAGATGTGATGCTGACTGTGTGTGTGGAGCTGGCATTACTACCCCATGAGTCCAAGGTGAAGCAGATCTCTCCAGCCGCCCTCCTCCAGAGAGCCGCCTCTCTCCCAACTCTTCCCACAGGCAGAGTGCTGCTGACTGGGCCGCTTCGCCTGCCCACGGCACCCTAGAGCGCCCACTTCTGGAGCCTGCAGCTGGACATGACACCATGCAGCTCCCCGAACACACAGGCAGAGCGCACACATATTACAGTGTCTCATATAGCGCACATACACAGATTATTTATACACAGTTATCAAGACACTCAGACTCATGAACACACACAGATCACGTGCACACAGTGTCACTTGCATACACACGCTCGCTCACATGCAACTGCACACACACACACCCACACACACCCACAAACACACACACACGCACACATACACGCACACACACACACTTACATACACAATGCAACACCCCTGCAGAGCTGACTGCTGTCTCACGGACATCTTCCAGGCGTTTTCTCTGCTGACGCCCAGCACTGCTCACCCCTGGAGCTAAATACTCTATGTCCTCTCAAAACAGCCACAGCCCTATCACACAGCCCAATCACACAGCCTTATCACACAGCCCTATCACACAGCCCTATCACACAGCCCTATCACGCAGCCCTATCACGCAGCCCTATCACACAGCCCTATCACGCAGCCTTATCACGCAGCCCTATCACGCAGCCCTATCACTCAGCCCTATCACACAGCCTATCACACAGCCCTATTACACAGCCCTATCACGCAGCCCTATCACGCAGCCCTATCACACAGCCTATCACACAGCCTTATCACACAGCCTTATCACAGAGTCCTATCACACAGCCTTATGACACAGCCCTATCATACCTGTACGGTATATACACCAGGTGATCTTAACCTCCTGTACGGTATATACACCAGGTGATCTTATCCTCCTGTACGGTATATACACCAGGTGATCTTATCCTCCTGTACGGTATATACACCAGGTGATCTTATCCTCCTTTACGGTATATACACCAGGTGATCTTATCCTCCTGTACGGTATATACACCAGGTGATCTTAACCTCCAGTACGGTATACAGTGGGGGAAAAAAGTATTTAGTCAGCCACCAATTGTGCAAGTTCTCCCACTTAAAAAGATGAGAGGCCTGTAATTTTCATCATAGGTACACGTCAACAATGACAGACAAATTGAGAAAAAAAATCCAGAAAATCACATCGTAGGATTTTTAATGAATTTATTTACAAATTATGGTGGAAAATAAGTATTTGGTCTATAACAAAAGTTTCTCAATACTTTGTTATATACCCTTTGTTGGCAATGACACAGGTCAAACGTTTTCTGTAAGTCTTCACAAGGTTTTCACACACTGTTGCTGGTATTTTGGCCCATTCCTCCATGCAGATCTCCTCTAGAGCAGTGATGTTTTGGGGCTGTCGCTGGGCAACACGGACTTTCAACTCCCTCCAAAGATTTTCTATGGGGTTGAGATCTGGAGACTGGCTAGGCCACTCCAGGACCTTGAAATGCTTCTTACGAAGCCACTCCTTCGTTGCCCGGGCGGTGTGTTTGGGATCATTGTCATGCTGAAAGACCCAGCCACGTTTCATCTTCAATGCCCTTGCTGATGGAAGGAGGTTTTCACTCAAAATCTCACGATACATGGCCCCATTCATTCTTTCCTTTACACGGATCAGTCGTCCTGGTCCCTTTGCAGAAAAACAGCCCCAAAGCATGATGTTTCCACCCCCATGCTTCACAGTAGGTATGGTGTTCTTTGGATGCAAAAAGTTCTATTTTGGTTTCATCTGACCATATGACATTCTCCCAATCCTCTTCTGGATCATCCAAATGCACTCTAGCAAACTACAGACGGGCCTGGACATGTACTGGCTTAAGCAGGGGGACACGTCTGGCACTGCAGGATTTGAGTCCCTGGCGGCGTAGTGTGTTACTGATGGTAGGCTTTGTTACTTTGGTCCAAGCTCTCTGCAGGTCATTCACTAGGTCCCCCCGTGTGGTTCTGGGATTTTTGCTCACCGTTCTTGTGATCATTTTGACCCCACGGGGTGAGATCTTGCGTGGAGCCCCAGATCGAGGGAGATTATCAGTGGTCTTGTATGTCTTCCATTTCCTAATAATTGCTCCCACAGTTGATTTCTTCAAACCAAGCTGCTTACCTATTGCAGATTCAGTCTTCCCAGCCTGGTGCAGGTCTACAATTTTGTTTCTGGTGTCCTTTGATAGCTCTTTGGTCTTGGCCATAGTGGAGTTTGGAGTGTGACTGTTTGAGGTTGTGGACAGGTGTCTTTTATACTGATAACAAGTTCAAACAGGTGCCATTAATACAGGTAACGAGTGGAGGACAGAGGAGCCTCTTAAAGAAGAAGTTACAGGTCTGTGAGAGCCAGAAATCTTGCTTGTTTGTAGGTGACCAAATACTTATTTTCCACCATAATTTGCAAATAAATTCATAAAAAATCCTACAATGTGATTTTCTGGATTTTCTTTTCTCAATTTGTCTGTCATAGTTGACGTGTACCTATGATGACAATTACAGGCCTCTCTCATCTTTTTAAGTGGGAGAACTTGCACAATTGGTGGCTGACTAAATACTTTTTTCCCCCACTGTGATCTTTGAATGCATATAAACATAATGACCAGGTGATCTTTGAGTGCATATAAACATAATATACACCAAAGTCCTCAATGACTTCATCCTGTTTTGTTGTTAGCTTGTTTGTGATTATGTTACCCTCACTCGGTCCATGCTCAGCCCTATCACTCAGCCCTATCACACAGCCTATCACACAGCCTTATCACACAGCCCTATCACGCAGCCCTATCACACAGCCCTATCACACAGCCTATCACACAGCCTTATCACACAGCCCTATCACACAGCCTTATCACACAGCCCTATCACGCAGCCCTATCACACAGCCCTATCACACAGCCCTATCACACAGCCTTATCACACAGCCTTATCACACAGCCCTATCACATAGCCTTATCACACAGCCCTATCACACAGCCTTATCACACAGCCTTATCACACAGCCTTATCACGGAGTCCTATCACACAGCCTTATAACACAGCCCTATCATACCTGTACGGTATATACACCAGGTGATCTTATCCTCCTGTACGGTATATACACCAGGTGATCTTATCCTCCTGTACGGTATATACACCAGGTGATCTTTGGGTGCATATAAACATAATCTACACCAAACTCCTCAATGACTTAATCCTGTTTTGTTGTTAGCTTGTTTGTGATTATGTTACCCTCACTCGGTCCGTGCTCAGCCCTAGAGGCTGTCATTGCTCTTTAAAGACGGCTCATTGAGTGGGTACAGCAGCTGTTGATGAGGTGTTGCCCTTTTACACAGGGTAAAAGGGATGTGGGCGGGGGTGAGGGGGGGTATTGACATCACTCTCTTTACCCCTGTGTTTCATTCAGAGTGTAAAATAATGCCACTGATAATGTGAGGCGGCGCGAGTGTTACTAGGTTTGTTTGTAGAAAGGCTGTCTGATGGATGGCTGGTATTACCCAGTCTCCACGGATGAGAGGAGGTGGAAACGCTGAGCAGAGATATTAGATATTAGAGCGAGCGCACGTAAAAAACACTCACACAGATACTCTGTGTCTTGAAGCAGGCACTGGGGAGAGCACTGTGCATACATACAGATGACAGAGAGACCACATGCTTTTCATAAAGAGACAGGAGGAGATGGGGAGACTGTGTTGGCTTGGTTAAGATGGCTGATTGTGGGTTGACAGATAGTAAGGCTATACAGTATGTCCTCTGCCTGTTGGCTATTGTCTGTTGGTAGGAGCTGTTAGGGTGGAGCTAGTGGTTGTAGTGGAGTGTGTAGCGTGTTAGAGTCATTGTAAGGTGTTTGTTTGTGATGTGTAGGCATGTAAAGGTGCAGTGTGTGAAAGGGGTGTTGAGTGTTTACGTGGTCAGTTGTGCGTGTGTGTGCGTGCGTCTTTGCCCTGAGCCAAAAAGACATCCTCAGAGAGCAGTGACAAGGTGAAGAGGGGAGAGACCGGTTTGGCCTGCTATAATCTCTGAATCAAATTCCCTGCTTGTTGACAGTCCACACACACACACACTGGGGTGGAAAAGCTGTCATGGTAAAATGCACGGCATGCTTTTCTTACCTCCTCCATCCAAGCTGAGAAACACAGGCCTACCACGTCCATTTGCCATTTTGCAACAAAGACGTTACTTCAAACAAACACCGTTGTTTTCCCTCTGACATTACAAGCGCGATAGAACAGCAGAGTATGTACTACGATTATTTATTTATTTTTTACCACGATGCTGGATACTCATTTCCTCAAAGCAATAATAACAAATGTGCCTATCGCGGATCTCAGCTTTAAGGCAGAGTACAAACAAGAGATGAACAGATGAATAGAGGAAAACACTGACTACTTTACACCTTTCAAATCTGATATGTTATACACACACGCCACACTGTATTACATGGTCTACAACTTTATTCCCCTGTTTCAGTCAATATAAGCATACTGTATGTTAAGAATATGTCAGCCGTCTCTATGAGGTTTCTTCCTGTATGTCCTGTAGAATGTGTTGTTGCTACAGGGTACTGATAAACACTGACAAACAGCAGGATAGGACCGGGCTGTTGTCACCACAACTTTAACATAGTGCGGATATACACTGTCACTACATGCTCAGTCTGACTCATCTAACAGTCAGAAGAGAACAGGACAAATGCTGAAGTACGGAAAATAAATATAAAAATAGACTGTCTGCATTTGGAGGCCAACTAAGCATCCCACCCCATGTCAAATCCACCTGCTCAAATTAAGAAGCGGAAATCTCAGCCTTGTTTGGGTGTAGAAACAGGGGTCAGACCCACCTATTGACGGGCGTGAGTGACAACAGCAGTTGAAAATGGGCTGTCATACAGTAGCTCTGGGGCTAGTTGAAGGTGAACATGCACCCACTACACATACAGCTTTGCATCTTATTGTGCTTTAAACATACTAAATTGGGAATCAAAAGCTAAATAATGTATTCATTGGCCTTACATGATGCTACATACTGAGAATAGACGGGAGGAGGGTCTCTATGAGTCCTTAATGGCCAAAGATGCATGCAGCTGTTATTGTTTCCACCGCTGTGTGAGTCAACGTTAGCCATCGATTTGAGTTATTGAAGCTCAACCTGCCACAGGCACCTCTGCATTCATCTGTATCTCTCATGTTCAGAGGTACAGTATCTCTCATGTTCAGAGGTACAGTATCTCTCCTGTTCAGAGGTATGAGAGGGAGATGGGCAAAAGAAAGAGTGAGAGAAACAGAGGGATGAGAGACAGAGGGAGAGAGATGGAGAGAGAGAGGGAGAGAGAGAGGGAGAGAGCCAGACGGAGAGAGACAGAGGGAGAGAGACAGAGGGAGAGAGAGAGGGAGAGAGAGAGGGAGAGACAGAGGGAGAGAGACAGAGGGAGAGAGAGAGGGAGAGACAGAGGGAGAGAAACAGGGAGAGAGAGAGGGAGAGAGACAGAGGGAGAGGGAGAGAAACAGAGGGAGAGAGGTGAGTTACTGAGCTGTCTAAGATAGAGCAGGAAAATCCAAACTTGGATACCTGACTTTGTTACATCTGTTAAACAACCACTCTTGATTGGAGGCAAGTGTTTAGTGCTTATAGTTGCATTTGCTGCAAACAAATTATAATAATCTCCATTCAGAACAGCCTCTGTACAGGTCTTGAAATGTTTTAGTTGTATTGTATTTTACACCAATTCACTCTGATTCAAGTACAGATTGTATTATATATTTGCCTGCAGAATGCTACCATACTCAAATCAAAATCAAATCAAATCAAATTGTATTTGCCACATGCGCCGAATACAACAGGTGTAGACCTTACA
The DNA here is from genome assembly GCF_020615455.1 of Coregonus clupeaformis. NCBI lineage: Eukaryota > Metazoa > Chordata > Actinopteri > Salmoniformes > Salmonidae > Coregonus > Coregonus clupeaformis. Next base: position 17,792,137 of record NC_059228.1, read on the forward strand.
GTGAAATGCTTATTTACAAGCCCTTAACCAACAATGCAAAAAAGTGTTGAGTAAAAAATAGATGAGTAAGAATTCATTAAAGAGCAACAGTAAAATGAAATAACAGTAGGGAGGCTATATACAGGGGGTACCGGTACAGAGTCAATGTGCCGGGGCACCGGTTAGTCGAGGTAATTGAGGTAATATTTACATGTGGGTAGAGTTAAAGTGACTATAAATAGACAATAAACAGCAGCAGCGTGGGGTGGGGGTGGGGTGGGGTGGGGTGGGGTGGGGTGGGGGGAATGCAAATAGTCCGGGTAGCCATGATTAGCTGTTCAGGAGTCTTATGGCTTGGGGGTAGAAGTTGTTAAGAAGCCTTTTGAACCTAGACTTGGTGCTCCGGTACCGCTTGCCGTGCGGTAGCAGAGAGAACAGTCTATGACTAGGGTGGCTGTAGTCTTTTACATTTTCTAGGGCCTTCCTCTGACACCGCCTGGTATAGAGGTCCTGGATGGCTTGCGGTCGGAGGCCGAGCAGTTGCTATACCAGGCAGTGATGCAACCAGTCAGGATGCTCTCGATGGTGCAGCTGTATAACTTTTTGAGGATCTAAGGACCCATGCCAAATCTTTTCAGTCTCCTGAGGGGGAATAGGCTTTGTCATGCCTTCTTCACGACTGTCTTGGTGTGTTTGGACCATGATAGTTTGTTGGTGATGTGGACACCAAGGAACTTGAAGCTCATTTACTGTAGAAAAACAGAACTTCCTATTGACCTGGCAAAAATAAAGATGCCACTGCCTATTCACGAGTTTGGCTTCTCGCCGTCTGACGAACATGTCGGAAGGGGTAGTAGTTGTTTTTTTGGCGTGGATGGTTATGGATCAGGGTTGGTTGCTGGCCTCCCAGCAGGGTCACTGAATCTTGAACTGTGGATGTGCTGAGCCTGCTGGCAGGGCCAACCCCTGGCTGTAAACTGAGATTGTGCTGTCCCCCCTGCTGGCGGGGGCAGCCCCTGGTCGTGGTCCGAGGTTGAGCTCCCCAAAGTTGTGCAAGAAGCCTGATGGTTGAGTTGATGGAGAGGCCAGCCCTCAGTTGTGGACCGAGGTTGAGCTGGCCCACCATGGTGCAGAAAGCCTGAGGGTGATTTGATGGGAACACAGTGGGAGTGGCTCAGCATGCACTGCAGTGCAGTGCAGTGCAGTGCTGATTGTTTGTTAGGCAGAAGTACAAAGCTGTGAAGAAGGATGCCGTTTAAATACTGTGAGGGTGGTTGATGAAGCAATTGGATTCAGGTGAGTGAGGCGGGCTTGTGGCTAATGAAGATTGGATGTAAGTGAGCAAATTGGCATGGTCACGGCTCTATGTCCATATATGGAGTTCCGTGCCAAGCGGCCGCATTCCAATATGAATGTCGGTGCCAATTTATGGAGTTCCTGCTCTGGTCGCATTCCAATATGGAAGTCTGAGCCCATACATGGACTTTCTGCTCTAATGCTGGAAATAGACCCCCCCATGTGTTTGATGTATTAGTTACCATTCCACTAATTCTGCTCCAGTCTAATTACCACGAGCCCATTCTCCCCAATTAAGTTGCCACCAACCTCCTGTGATACACTAATGATGAACATGGACCATGTTTGTGACCAGCCCAGTCTGGCTCACAGAGTCACAGAGCAGGAGTATCAGTTAATATCATAGGGATGGTATGATGTGCAGTCACCAAACTCAGCCCCCATTAGAAAGGTATCCATGCAGCAAAGTGAGACGCAAATGTTTTTGGGGATGTGCCCATTCACTCAGAAGGTTTGGGACTTTGACACATTACATTTTACATATGTTTTTTTTTATGACACATTCATATGACATATTATTACATATTATGTGGGAGCATGGAATACTGTTTGTACTGTTCCCTTACTCATGTTCCATATTAATATTCAGAGACATTCAGAGTCATATTTGGGGACAAGGATGAAATTCCAGATGTGTCAATTTAAAGAATGAGAGCTTCAGTTTTAGGGATCATATTGTTCTAGCTAGGGTAGTTTCTTATACTGTAGTCTTTTAATCCTCCCCACTCCTGGCTGGGGTATTTCAGCCCATTTGAAGCGTGTGTGATGTTGATGAATGGCCACAGCCCCAAGTGTCTCTTCCAATCTCTTCCCCCTGATGTGTGTGAGCTGAAGGAAAACTCCAATCAATCATCTAATCTCCCACTCTTACCCTCAACACACCCTACTGCTCACTTTGTCATCGGATCAGCAGCGTGTGTGTGTGTGTCTGTCTGTGTGTGTGTCTTTGTGTGTGTGTGTGTGTCTGTCTGTGTGTGTGTCTTTGTGTGTGTGTGTGTGTGTGTTTCTGTCTGTGTGTGTGTGTGTGTCTTTGTGTGTGTGTGTGTCTGTCTGTGTGTGTGTCTGTCTGTGTGTGTGTCTTTGTGTGTGTGTGTGTGTGTCTGTCTGTGTGTGTGTCTGTCTGTGTGTGTGTCTTTGTGTGTGTGTGTGTCTTTCTGTGTGTGTGTCTTTGTCTGTGTGTGTGTCTGTCTGTGTCTGTCTGTGTGTGTGTCTTTGTCTGTGTGTGTGTCTGTCTGTCTGTGTGTGTGTCTTTGTGTGTGTGTTGGTGCGTGCTTGCGTGTGCGTGCGTGCAGATTTCATGCTTGCTAAGGACTTGTGTTTTCAAATATGATATTGTGCAGTTATCAAGTCAATAGCAGCAGTTCAGGGGTATATCTCAATTTATTACATTTTCAGTGTCAACACTAAGCAGGAAACGGGGTGATAATTTATTAAAGGTTTTAGTATTCAGTTGCTTCAGTAGAATTCTACTCCAGAGAACCTTGAACGATTCAACTATATTTGAACAAAAGCTTTTCCGCTTGCTATTTGCGATATTGAGATGCAAAAGGGCACTGCTCTCGGATCACATAACTGTAATTGTGACACAAATGAAGTGGTTGAGAGAGTTTCTTTGTTTACACTGAAATAATGGCAATCTTCTACACAGATTTCCCAAAGCTAGCTATTTCTGTTGTGGTTCACACTTCATGTAAACTGCAAAATTCCTGTATAGCCTTTGACTTTCATCATGGACACATCTCTCTCTCTCAGAGTGCCTGGAACAGAATGCTGGTTTTGACTCAGAAAGGCAGAGGCATAGTTGACCAAGTTATGCAAACAGATTGGTCCTTCCAGACCTCATAATATCCCAGTTACTCCCCTGCCTTGGCTGGTGAGGGACGATAATCACACACTGGCCTGGAGTAGTATTCTGGATGAAGGATCAGAAGAGCAGCTATGTTTCACACTTACGTTTGCAAAATTTCAATAAATTCCCCAGTTTTCCCAGAAATCCCGGTTGGAGGTTCCCGGAATCAGGAGGTAATAAGCAGGAAATCTAGAATCCTCCAACCAGGTTTTCTGGAAAACTAGGGAATTTATTGGAAGTTCCTGGAATTTTGCAGCCTTAGTCACACTCAGCCCCTCAGGCCCATTATTACTTCCTCACTACCCCTGATATTCTTAGACAGCAGGTGTAGGAAGAGAGCAGCGAGCCTGGGAGGACTGAGCTGCCTTCCCTGGGGTTTGTCTCTGACACCCACAGAGAGACAGAGAAAGGGTCAGAACAATGAGACTGTCAGCGCCACTTTCTTAGAGTTGCTTCAGCTCTTCAGTCACAGCATCCCTGTTCTCACAGTGCCCCCTCCAGAGCTAGCGTGCGATCAGTGACTGTGGTTCTACAAGGAAGTCATGACTCATGTGCTGGAGTCAGCTCTGCAGAGTGGTCACTAGCTGTCACAGTCATAAAATCTCATTTTAAACCTAACCCTAAACTTAACCACACTGCTAACCCTTATGCCTAACACTAACCTTAAATTAAAAGCTAATTTTTGTTTTCATGAATTTTTACAATATTGCCAGTTTTGACTTTGCAGCTGGTCCATCTAGCGGAAATCGCTCAGTTCTGCCTCCACGGCAAGATTCATGACTATAAACGTCAACCTGCAACTCGAATTGGGGAAGATCCTCTTGTTCCCTTGAGCGTCACCCCTCTCCTTGTCACAAACGGACAGCCCAGTTTATCAGGCAGGGCCTGTTTGTAGAGCCTATAGCTTTTACAAGGACGGAGAATTAGCCAGGGAGCAGCTTCACAATAGAGGTTCCAACAGTAATCCATTGAAGTCAGCACGCTCTCCCTCCTATTGGTCAGATCATGCTCATATTCATGGTGAAAGGAGAGCACTAGTCTATAACCGGATTAATGCGGCCCCATACTTAATACTTCCAAAATACTATGGAACAAAGGGGAGAGGGAGCCGCCAGGAACAAAATCCATGCATAATTTATCCAGTCCCGCAGCTATGTAATAGAGAAACCTGCTATCCTGCTATTGCTTCTCCAATGTGGTGTTTATATTATTAGTTAAAATGAAGGTCTCTTATGAACGCAGTCACCCTGTCTGGCCCTTGGGAGAGATGGCTGCACCATTATGAGAAAGGCCAACTGCTACAACAACAGGATTCCGGCTGAGCTAGACAAAATATAATAAGAAGTAGCCTAAGTTAGTAGAATAAATCGTTTTGTTTTTCTGCACAGTCCCTCCGTGGTAATGGTATTGGTAATGCAGCCTGGTCTCATAATATAGACGTAATATATTAGTCTAAATCCGGGACACTCAATTTAGTATGATATGTTATGTTTGGAGACAGAAGGTTACTTAAGGCAAAAATGAAAAGAGGGTACTTGGTCAAGATAGATAGGTGGGCATATAACACAAATGTCCAGCAACCCAATGTTTGCGTGTTTTTATTTTTTATTTTTTTATTTAACCTTTATTTAACCAGGTAAGCCAGTTGAGAACAAGTTCTCATTTACAACTGCGACCTGGCCAAGATAAAGCAAAGCAGTGCGATAAAAACAACAACACAGAGTTACATATGGGGTAAACAAAACATAAAGTCAAAAATACAAACAGAAAATATATATACAGTGTGTGCGAATGTAGTAGGTTATGGAGGTAAGGCAATAAATAGGCCATAGTGCAAAATAGTTACAATTTCGTATTAACACTGGAATGATAGATGTGCAGAAGATTATGTGCAAATAGAGATACTGGGGTGCAAATGAGCAAAATAAATAACAATATGGGGATGAAGTAGTTGGGTGGGCTAATTACAGATTGGCTGTGTACAGGTGCAGTGATCGGTAAGCTGCTCTGACAACTGATGCTTAAAGTTAGTGAGGGAGTTAAGAGTCTCCTGCTTCAGAGATTTTTGCAGTTCGTTCCAGTCATTAGCAGCAGAGAACTGGAAGGAATGGCAGCCAAAGGAGGTGCTGGCTTTGGGGATGACCAGTGAGATATACCTGCTGGAGTGCAGACTACGGGTGGGTGTTGCTATGGTGACCAGTGAGCTAAGGTAAGACAGGGATTTGCCTAGCAGTGATTTATAGATGACCTGGAGCCAGTGGGTTTGGCGACGAATATGTAGTGAGGGCCAGCCAACAAGAGCGTACAGGTCACAATGGTGGGTAGTATATGGGGCTTTGGTGACAAAACGGATGGCACCGTGATAGACTACATCCAATTTGCTGAGTAGAGTGTTGGAGGCTATTTTGTAAATGACATCGCCGAAGTCAAGGATCGGTAGGATAGTCAGTTTTACGAGGGCATGTTTGGCAGCATGAGTGAAGGAGGCTTTGTTGCGAAATAGGGAAGCCGATTCTAGATCTAACTTTTGATTGGAGATGCTTAATGTGAGTCTGGAAGGAGAGTTTACAGTCTAACCAGACACCTAGGTATTTGTAGTTGTCCACATACTCTAGGTCAGACCCGCCGAGAGTAGTGATTCTAGTCGGGTGGGCGGGTGCAAGCAGCGTTCGGTTGAAGAGCATGCATTTAGTTTTACTAGTGTTTAAGAGCAGTTGGAGGCTACGGAAGGAGTGTTGTATGGCGTTGAAGCTCGTTTGGAGGTTTGTTAACACAGTGTCCAATGAAGGGCCAGATGTATACAAAATGGTGTCGTCCGCATAGAGGTGGATCCAAGCTTCACCAGCAGCAAGAGCAACATCATTGATATACACAGAGAATAGAGTCGGCCCGAGAATTGAACCCTGTGGCACCCCCATAGAGACTGCCAGAGGTCCAGACAACAGGCCCTCCGATTTGACACATTGAACTCTATCTGAGAAGTAGTTGGTGAACCAGGTGAGGCAGTCAGAGAAACCAAGGCTATTTAGTCTGCCAATAAGAATGCAGTGGTTGACAGAGTTGAAAGCCTTGGCCAGGTCGATGAAGACGGCTGCGCAGTACTGTCTTTTATCGATCGCGGTTATAATATCGCTTAGGACATTGAGCGTGGCTGAGGTGCACCCATGACCAGCTTGGAAACCGGATTGCATAGCGGAGAAGGTACGGTGGGATTCGAAATGGTCGGTGATCTGTTTGTTAACTTGGCTTTCAAATACTTTCGAAAGGCAGGGCAGGATGGATATAGGTCTGTAACAGTTTGGATCTAGAGTGTCACCCCCTTTGAAGAGGGGGATGACCGCGGCAGCTTTCCAATCTCTGGGGATCTCAGACGTTACGAAAGAGAGGTTGAACAGGCTAGAAATAGGGGTTGTGACAATTTCGGCGGCTAATTTTAGAAAGAAAGGGTCCAGATTGTCTAGCCCAGCTGATTTGTAGTGGTCCAGATTTTTCAGCTCTTTCAGAACATCAGCTGTCTGAATTTGTGTGAAGGAGAAGCGGGGGGGCATGGGCAAGTTGCAGCGGAGGGTGCAGAGCTGGTGGCCGGGGTAGTGGTAGCCAGGTTGAAATTCTCGATTATTGTAGATTTATCGGTGGTGACAGTGTTTCCTAGCCTCAGTGCAGCGGGCAGTTGGGAGGAGGTGCTCTTATTTCCATGGACTTTAGAGTTAGTGCTACAGGATGCACTAACTGATTCCTAACTGATTGTGTATATTGGTTCCTGACTCCCCTGAAAAGTTGCATATCGCGGGGGCTGTTCGATGCTAATGCAGTACGCCACAGGATGTTTTTGTGCTGGTCAAGGGCAGTCAAGTCTGAGGAGAACCAGGGGCTATATCTGTTCTTAGTTCTGAATTTTTTGAATGGGGCATGCTTATTTAAGATTGAGAGGAAAGCACTTTTAAAGAACAACCAGGCATCCTCTACTGACGGAATGAGGTCAATATCCATCCAGGATACCCGGGCCAGGTCATTTAGAAAGGCCTGCTCGCTAAAGTGTTTTAGGGAGCGTTTGACAGTGATGAGTGGTGGTCGTTTTGACTGCGGACCCATTACGGACGCAGGCAATAAGGCAGTGATCGCTGAGATCCTGGTTGAAGACAGCGGAGGTGTATTTAGAGGATACATTTGTCAGGATGATATCTAGGGTGCCCATGTTTACAGATTTAGGGTTGTACCTGGTAGGTTCGTTGATAATTTGTGTGAGATTGAGGGCATCTAGTTTAGATTGTAGGTTGGCCGGGGTGTTAAACATATCCCAGTTTAGGTCACCAAGCAGTACGAACTCTGAGGATAGATGGGGGGGGGGCAATCAGTTCAAATATGTTGTCCAGGGCACAACTGGGGGCTGAGGGGGGTCTGTAGCAAGCGGCAACAGTGAGAGACTTATTTCTGGAAAGGTGGATTTTTAGAAGTAGAAGCTCAAACTGTTTGGGCACAGACCTGGATAGTACGATAGAGCTCTGCAGGCTAGCTCTACAGTAGATTGCAACCCCACCCCCTTTGGCAGTTCTATCTAGACGGAAAATGTTGTAGTTGGGAATGGACATTTCTGAATTTTTGGTGGCCTTCCTAAGCCAGGATTCAGACACTGCTAGGACATCAGGGTTGGCGGAGTGTGCTAACGCAGTGAAGATCTCAAACTTAGGGAGGAGGTTTCGGATGTTAACGTGCAAGAAACCAATGCTTTTACGGTTACAGAAGTCAATAAATGATAACGCCTGGGGAGTAGGAGTGATACTGGGGGCCACAGGGCCTGGGTTAACCTCTACATCACCAGAGGAACAGAGGAGGAGTAGAATAAGGATACGGCTAAAGGCTTTAAGTACTGGTCTTCTAGTGTGTTGGGTACAGAGAAAAAAGGGGCAGGTTTCCGGGCGTTGTAGAATAGATTCAGGGCATTATGTACAGAAAAGGATATGGAAGGATCTGAGTACAGTGGAGGTAAACCTAAGCGTTGGGTAACGATGAAAGAGATAGCATCACTGGAGGCACAGATTGAGTCGGTCTCCGCGTGTATGGGGGGTGGGACAAAGGAGCTATCTATTGCAGGTTGAGCTGGGCTGGGGGATCTACAGTAAAATAGTACAATAAGAAATAACCGAAACAGCAATAAGCAAGGCATATTGAAATGTGAGAGAGGCAAAAAGCAATCACAGGTGTTATTCGAGAGCTAAGACAACAGCTGGTAATGGCGACAAAGTTTGGGCTGAGGCTAAACATAAACAGGATGCGGTACCGTATAAAGGAACAGTCCAGCAGGCATCAGCTGTATAGCTGAGTTATCATAAGGTCCGGTGAACAGCAATAGGAGAGTTCGGAGGTAGTTCGGGGTCTGCTATAGCACTAGCGAGCAAGAGGCCACGGCTAGCGTGTGCTAGCGGGCCGGGGCTAGCAGATGGATCTTCATGGTCGACGTCGTAACGGGAAACCTGTTGTAATCACATCAGACGATTTCGTCGGCAGACCAGTCGTGTTGGATCGGCGGGGCTCCGTGTCAACACTAGGAGGTCCCGTCCGGTTGACAGAGAGGTAGATAGCCGGGAGAAGGGCCTGGCTCGCGGCTAGCTCGAGGCTGATTAGCCAACAACAACGTCCATTTGATTGCAGCTATCTAGCTACGATGATCCGGTGTTAAAGGTCCAGTGAATCAATGATTCCGTTAGAAAACCGATATGTTCTGGGTCGATAACGCGCTGTGCAGACAGTGCAGACTGGTGGATAATAGTCCAGGCTAGAGCTGGCTGGTAGGTAGTGCAGGCCACGGACAATGGTGAGAAACCGCTAGCGGTGGCTAATGGCAAGTAGCTAGTTAGCTGGCTACTCCCGTCCGGTAGACAGAGAGGTAGATAGCCAGGATATGCGCCTGGCTCAAGGCTAACTGGTGCTTGCTTCAGGGGCAGTGGTGATTAGCCAAACAGCAACATCGGTTGCGGCTAGCTAGTTGCGATCCGGTGTTAATGTCCAGTGATTCAGTTATTCCAGCAGAAAATCCGATGTTCTGGGTGAAAACCATTAACGGTGGCTAATAGCAAGTAGCTAGTTAGCTGGCTAGCTGGTATCAACTGGAGATTCTAGATAAAAGGTACAGTGGAGAGAACAAGTATTTGATACACTGCCGATTTTGCAGGTTTTCCTACTTACAAAGCATGTAGAGGTCTGTAATTTTTATCATAGGTACACTTCAACTGTGAGAGACGGAATCTAAAACAAAAATCCAGAAAATCACATTGTATGATTTTTAAGTAATTAATTTGCATTTTATTGCATGACATAAGTATTTGATACATCAGAAAAGCAGAACTTAATATTTGGTACAGAAACCTTTGTTTGCAATTACAGAGATCATACATTTCCTGTAGGTCTTGACCAGGTTTGCACACACTGCAGCAGGTATTTTGGCCCACTCCTCCATACAGACCTTCTCCAGATCCTTCAGGTTTCGGGGCTGTCGCTGGGCAATACGGACTTTCAGCTCCCTCCAAAGATGTTCTATTGGGTTCAGGTCTGGAGACTGGCTAGGCCACTCCAGGACCTTGAGATGCTTCTTACGGAGCCACTCCTTAGTTGCCCTGGCTGTGTGTTTCGGGTCGTTGTCATGCTGGAAGACACAGCCACGACCCATCTTCAATGCTCTTACTGAGGGAAGGAGGTTGTTTGCCAAGATCTCACGATACATGGCCCCATCCATCCTCCCCTCAATACGGTGCAGTCGTCCTGTCCCCTTTGCAGAAAAGCATCCCCAAATAATGATGTTTCCACCTCCATGCTTCACGGTTGGGATGGTGTTCTTGGGGTTGTACTCATCCTTCTTCTTCCTCCAAACGCGGCGAGTGTCATTTGATGGCTCTGCGGAGGGGAAGCAGCGAACCCTCACCATGAGGAAAACGTTGCCGATACATTTTCTAATAAAGCCAGTGAGAGAGGTGGTTAGCTTGTCAATGTTATTGGCGGAGTCTCGAAACATATTCCAATCAGCGCTAGCAAAGCAGCCTTGTAGCATAATCTCCTATTCTCGTGACCATTTCTCAACGGATTGAGTCACAGGTACTTCCTGTTTTGGTTTCTGCTTGTAAACAGGAAGCAGGAGTATGGAGTCATGATCTGATTTTCCAAATGACGGACAAGGGAGGGCTTTGTATGCTTACTTGTGGGTAGAATAACAGTGGTCTAGGACTTTATCGCCCCTAGTGGCGTTGGAGACAAGTTGATGGAAGTCGGGCATCACGTGTCTTAGTGATGCAGAATTAAAATTGCCGGCAACCAGAAAGGCAGACTCTGGATGTAGGTTTTCTTGCTTGTTTATAGCCTTGTACAGTTCGTTAATTGCCAGCTTGTTATTTTTCTTGTCCTGAGGTAGAACACATTCAACAGTCACGATAACAGCTGAAAACTCTCTCGGGAGGTAGAAGGGTCGGCATTTGACCATCAGGTATTCCAAGACCGGTAAACAGTGGTTCAACACTTCCACAGCGCTGGAGTTAGCACACCAGTTGGTGTTGATATAGAGGCAAACCCCCCTCAATTTCCCCGACTCCACTCTCCTGTCCACCCGGTGAATGGAGAATCCATCAACTTGGATAGCCATGGGGGGGTATCTTGTCCGAGAGCCATGTTTCAGAAAAGCAAAGAATATTGCAATTTTAAGAGTCCTGTTGGTAGCAAATCCGCAATCGGAGGTCATCCATCTTATTATTGGCCAGCAGAATGGAGGAAAGAGGTGGCCTGTTTTCCCTTCGCCTTAATCTCACCAGGACCCCCCGCCGCTGTAACGGCGGCGTTTCCTCTTGGGTAGCCAGAAAATTGGGTCGGAATTACAGAGAGAGCCTAAGTTGAAGCCGGAAATGGGGTAAGTAACTGCCGATCTGACGTTCAAAAGTCATTGTCGGTTGTAAGAAATAATAACGGAAAAGAAAGTAAAAATAAACAGCGGCCATCAAGTACAGAGCCATCTTCTGGGGGGGGGGGATTACTTAAAGATACTCTTTGAAGAGGTAGGGTTTCAGATGTTTTCGGAAGATGGGCAGGGACTGTGCTGTCCTAGCTTCAGGGGGAGCCAGGACAGAGAAGAGCTTGGGACTGGGCTGAGTGGGAGACAAGAGACCAGAGGTGGCAGAATGGAGTGCTCGGAATGGGGTGTAGGGTTTGAGCATAGCCTGAAGGTAGGGAGGGGCAGTTCCTCTTGCTGCTCCGTAGTCAAGTACCATGATCTTGTAGTGGATGTGAGCCTCGACTGGAAGCCAGTGAAGTGTGCGGAGGAGCGGGGTGACATGGGAGAACTTGGGAAGGTTGAACACTAGGCAGGCTGCAGCATTCTGGATAAGTTGCAAGGGTTTGAAGGCACAAGCGGGGAGCCCAGCCAACACTGAGTTGCAGTAGTCCAGACGCGAGATGACAAGTGCCTGGATTAGGACTTGCGTCACTTCCTGTGTGAGGTAGGGTCATACTCTACGGATGTTGTAGAGCATGAACCTGCAGGAGCGAGTCACTGCTTTGATGTTTGCAGACAACGACAGGGTGTTGTCCTGGGTCACTTATCACTCCTGGAGATATCAGGAGTCCTCTAGCTATAGAATCAAGCACATAACATATAATATGAAATGTAATTCGTAACATATAATACAAAATCCACAAATGAATACATACCATACCAAACATAACATATCATACTAATCTGAGTGACCCGGATTTTCATTTACTCTGTTACGTCTACCCAAGTTGCAGCAATGACTCAATTCTGTCTATGACTGTTGTGCACTGAAGATGCAATTCAAATCATCTTGTTATCATTACTCGTCATATAATGTGTGTGTCTCTTGTTCTTCTTCTCCCCCAGCCCACTGCCCACTCTGATCAGCAGTGCGTGTGTGTCCTTGTGTGACTCATGTCTTTTCTTCACAGCAAGCTGTCCAGGGGCATGTCTTGTCCACTCATCTCCTTGAATCAATCAGGTACCATTATGTAATCTCCTTGCCCTATCAGGGTTCATTATGTCTGTTGGCAGTGAAAGGCGCTGAGTGACGATAAGTTAGTCTTAGTGCACAGTGACACAGTGTCTGCTCCCCAGGGTACACTGTCTTTATATCAGAGAGCAGCTCATTGTCAACGCTAGAGGTCCACCCTGTACTCTGCCATGACAAACACACATATACGCCAAGTACACACACACAGGACATATGTGACTGGTTACAGGATCCTAGGCGTTTAATGCTAGTTCCTACTTTACAGGAGGGCCCTTTGATTATCATATTTTTTTCTTCAGCAGTTTCCATACCAGGCAGTGATGAAACCAGTCAGGATGCTCACAATGGTGCAGCTGTATAACTTTTTGAGGATCTGAGGACCCATGCCAAATCTTTTCAGTCTCCTGAGGGGGAATAGGCTTTGTCGTGCCCTCTTCACGACTGTCTTGGTGTGTTTGGACCATGATAGTTTGTTGGTGATGTGCACACCAAGGAACTTGAAGCTCTCAACCTGCTCCACTACAGCCCCGTCGATGAGAATGGGGGCGTGCTCGGTCCTCTTTTTCCTGTAGTCCACAATCATCTCCTTTGCCAGGTCTCTGACCTCCTCCCTATAGGCTATCTCCTCGTTGTCGGTGATCAGGCCTACCACTGTTGTGTCATCAGCTAACTTAATGTGTTGTTACCTATCCTTACCACCTGGGGGTGGCCCGTCAGGAAGTCCAGGATCCAGTTGCAGAGGGAGGTGTTTAGTCCCAGGGTCATTAGCTTAGTGATGAGCTTTGAGGTGTTGAACGCTGAGCTGTAGTCAATGAATAGCATTCTCACGTAGGTGTTCCTTTTGTCCAGGTGGGAAAGGGCAGTGTGGAGTGCAATAGAGATTGCATCATCTGTGGATCTGTTGGTGCGGTATGCAAATTGGAGTGGGTCTAGGGTTTCTGGAATAATGGTATTGATGTGAGCCATGAACAGCCTTTCAAAGCACTTCATGTTTACAGACGTGAATGCCACGGGTCGGTAGTCATTTATCCAGGTTACCTTAGTGTTCTTGGGCACAGGGACTATGGTGGTCTGCCTGAAACATGTTGGTATTACAGACTCAGTCAGGGACAGGTTGAAAATGTCAGGGAAGACACTTGCCAGTTGGTCAGCACATGCTCGGAGTACACGTCCTGGTAATCCGTCTGGCCCTGCGGCCTTGTGAATGTTGACCTGTTTAAAGGTCTTACTCACATCGGCTACGGAGAGCGTGATCACACAGTCGTCCAGAACAGCTGATGCTCTGATGCATGCTTCAGTGTTGCTTGCCTCGAAGCGAGCATAGAAGTAATTTAGCTCGTCTGGTAGGCTCGTGTCACTGAGCAGCTTGCGGCTGTGCTTCCCTTTGTAATCTGTAATAGTTTGCAGGCCCTGCCGGCTCCGACGCTCGTGGGCCTGCAAACTATTACAGATTACACGAGCGTCGGAGCCGGTGTAGTACGATTCAATCTTAGTCCTGTATTGACGCTTTGCCTGTTTGATGGTTCGTCGGAGGGCATAGCGGGATTTCTTATAAGCGTCCGGGTTAGAGTCCCGCTCCTTGAAAGTGGCAGCTCTACCGTTTAGCTCAGTGTGGATGCTGCCTGTAATCCATGGCTTCTGGTTGGGGTATGTACACTACCGTTCAAATGTTTGTGGTCACTTAGAAATGTCCTTGTTTTCAATGAAAACATACATTAAATGAGTTTGAATAGGAAATATAGCTAAATGCATAGGACATGTAGTCATTGACAAGGTTAGAAATAATGATTTTTAATAGAAATAATAATTGTGTCCTTCAAACTTTGCTTTTGTCAAAGAATCCTCCATTTGCAGCAATTACAGCCTTGCAGACCTTTGGCATTCTAGTTGTCAATTTGTTGAGGTAATCTGAAGAGATTTCACCCCATGCTTCCTGAAGCACCTCCCACAAGTTGGATTGGCTTGATGGGCACTTCTTACGTACCATACGGTCAAGCTGCTCCCACAACAGCTCAATAGGGTTGAGATCTGGTGACTGTGCTGGCCACTCCATTATAGACAGAATACCAGCTGACTGCTTCTTCCCTATATAGTTATTGCATAGTTTGGAGCTGTGCTTTGGGTCATTGTCCTGTTATAGGAGGAAATTGGCTCCAATCAAGCGCCGTCCACAGGGTATGGCATGACGTTGCAAATGGAGTGATAGCCTTCCTTCTTCAAGATCCCTTTTACCCTGTACAAATCTCCCACTTTACCACCACCAAAGCACCCCCAAACCATCACATTGCCTCCACCACGCTTGACAGATGGCATCAAGCACTCCTCCAGCATCTTTTCATTTGAAATGCATTCCAGGTGACTACCTCATGAAGCTGGTTGAGAGAATGCCAAGAGTGTGTGAAGCTGTCATCAAGGGAAAGGGTGGCTATTTGAAGAACCTCAAATATAAAATATTTTTGGTTTGTTTAACACTTTTTTGGTAGTACACCTCAAACTTCAATTCGTCTGTCCATAACACTTTTTTTTTCCCAATCTTCCTCTGTCCAGTGTCTGTGTTTTTTTGCCCATCTTAATCTTTTCTTTTTATTGGCCAGTCTGAGATATGGCTTTTTCTTTGCAACTCTGCCTAGAAGGTCAGCATCCCGGAGTCGCCTCTTCACTGTTGACGTTGAGACAGGTGTTTTGCGGGTACTCTTTAATGAAGCTGCCAGTTGATGACCTGTGAGACGTCTGTTTCTCAAACTAGACACTCTAATGTATTTATCCTCTTGCTCAGTTGTGCACCGGGGCCTCCCACTCCTCTTTCTATTCTGGTTAGAGCCAGTTTGCGCTGTTCTGTGAAGGGAGTAGAACACAGCGTTGTACAAGATCTTCAGTTTCTTGGCAATTTCTCGCATGGAATAGCCTTCATTTCTCAGAACAAGAATAGACTGACGAGTTTCAGAACAAAGTTATTTGTTTCTGGCCATTTTGAGCCTGTAATCAAACCCACAATTGCTGATGCTCCAGATACTCAACTAGTCTCAAGAAGGCCAGTTGTATTGCTTCTTTAATTGGCACAACAGTTTTCAGCCTTTTAAAATGATAAACTTGGACTTCAGCTGTGCTAACATAATTGCAAAAGGGGTTTCTAATGATCAATTAGCCTTTAAAATGATAAACTTGGAATAGCAAACACAACGTGCCATTGGAACACAGGACTGATGGTTGCTGATAATGGGCCTCTGTACGCCTATGTAGATATTCCATAAAAAATCAGCCGTTTCCAGCTACAATAGCCATTTACAACATTAACAATGTCTACACTGTATTTCTGATCAATTTGATGTTATTTTAATGGACAAAAAAAAAGATTTTCTTTGGAAAACAAGGACATTTCTAAGTGACCCCAAACTTTTGAACGGTAGTGTACGTACGGTCACTGTGGGGACTACGTCATCGATGCACTTATTGATGAAGCCAGTGACTGATGTGGTGTACTCCTCAATGCCATCGGAAGAATCCCGGAACATATTCCAGTCTGTGCTAGCAAAACAGTCCTGTAGCTTAGCATCTGCGTCATCTGACCACTTCTTTATTGTCACTGGTGCTTCCTGCTTTAGTTTTTGCTTGTACGCAGGAATCATGAGGATAGAGTTATGGTCAGATTTGCCAAATGGAGGGCGAGGGAGAGCTTTGTACGCATCTCTGTGTGTGGAGTAAAGGTAGTCTAGAGCTTTTTTTCCTCTGGTTGCACATTTAACATGCTGGTAGAAATTAGGTAAAACGGATGTAACTTTCCCTGCATTAAAGTCCCCGGCCCCTAGGAGCACCGCCTCTGGATGAACGTTTTCCTGTTTGCTTATGGCCTTATACAGCTCATTGAGTGCGGTCTTAGTGCCAGCATTGGTTTGTGGTGGTAAATAGAAAGCTACAAAAACTATAGATGAAAACTCTCTTGGTAAATGTGTGGTCTACAGCTTATCATGAGATACTCTACCTCAGGTGAGCAAAACCTCGAGACTTCCTTAATGTTAGATTTCGTGCACCAGCTGTTGTTTACAAATATACACATACCGCCACTCCTTGTGTTACCGGAGGCAGCTGTTCTATCTTGCCGATGCAGCGTATATCCCGCCAGCTGTATGTTATCCATGTCGTTGTTCAACCACGACTCAGTGAAACATAAGATATTACAGTTTTTAATGTCCTGTTGGTAGGATATCCGTGATCGTAGTTCGTCTATTTTGTTATCCAATGATTGTACGTTGGCTAATAGGACTGATGGTAGAGGCAGATTACCCACTCACCGTCGGATCCTTACAAGGCACCCCGACCTATGTGCCCGATATCTCCGTCTCTTTCTCATGCGAATGACAGGGATTTGGGCCTTGTCGGGAAGCTCTTTTCAGTCATAAGAGACGGTGGCAGAAATATTATGCACAAAATAAGTTACAAATAACGCGAAAACTCGAAAGAACACACATAATAGCACAATTGGTTAGGAGCCTGTAAAATGGCAGCAATCTCCTCCGACGCCATTCTTAGGTACCTGTGACTGTATTAATGATACAGCACTGCCTCGCGAGCCTTATAGCCTTATTATTATTATATATAAAACTCTTACCAACATATTAAAATAACAATGAATTACATATTTTCATTAAAAGGTTATTTTGATAAGTCAATTCATACAATTTCATTCTTCCACCAGAAGACATAGTCTGGAAAAAATCAGGTGGCTCATTGTTTTGGTCATGTTGCTACAGACCAGAGTATGTGAGCGGAGTTGAGCATTTGGAAATCCCGCTCATCATTCATGGAGCAGTTGCACACCGCTCCGGCTGTCACGGATTCAGCCGAGGCTGCTCCTCCTCCTTGCTCGGGCAGGCTTCGGCGTTCGTCGTCCCCGGAGTACTAGCTGCTGCCGATCGATGTTTCGGTGTTTGTCTTGTTTGGTCTTTATTGTTTACACCTGTTTCCCATTATGTTGGATTGTATTCCCTATATTAACCCCTGTCTCTCATTGGTATTTTGTGTGTTATTGTTTGTTGTCATTCCGGCAGTTCTTGTATGTACGGGTCTTTGTGCTTTCCTCCCTGTTTGGAGGTTTGTTGTTTTGTACGTTGATTTTTACTGTGTTCAGTAAAAGAACGTTGCCAGCCGCTCTGTGTCCTGCTTTTGACTTCGCTACCGCATACACGTCGCGTGACACCGGAACTCCAAGTCCTTTCCAACTACTCTGCTAAAGAACGCTCCTTGCTCAAAGAAAAAAATCTGCTGCTTCAAATTAGCTCCATTCATTAAAATTAAAATGTAATCTACACCGTTCTATTATTGTGACTGCCAGGACCTACCGTTTGATTTTGAAGTATTGAAACCAAACCATATGATTTGAATGAAAAGTATTTGAATAAACAACAGGAAAAGGTGACTGTAAGAAGCGCTCATCATTTCAAATAGGCTACATGTCGTATTAAACAGCATATAAACATTCTAAATAGGTCAGGAGCCAGACAGGTAGCCTAAGAAGGTACGAAAATGAATTATTTAGGCTGTATTATTTCAATT
This sequence comes from Coregonus clupeaformis, assembly GCF_020615455.1. Lineage (NCBI taxonomy): Eukaryota > Metazoa > Chordata > Actinopteri > Salmoniformes > Salmonidae > Coregonus > Coregonus clupeaformis. The sequence continues at coordinate 17,809,873 of NC_059228.1, forward strand.
ATTTCAAGGCTATAGTCTACAGAGAAATACATTGTGAAGCATTTGCGAGTGCAACAAACTAGGCTGTCAGGGACATTAAGCGCTCAGCGTTTAAACATCATTTTGTTGTATTAAATCATTATAGTCTATAAATTACACATATAGGCTGTGACTTACTTAATTACAAATTAAACAAAAAATGCCTAATTAGGCTCCAGCTACAGTGCCTTTTAATTCATATTTAGAAACATGAGTTTGGCCAGATTCTACGGCTTCAGGCCCATGTGATGGTGCCTGGAGAGCAGGCCAGCATCTGAGAATACCCTCTCAGCGCTTGTAGAGCCACTGGGGATGCTAAAAACCCTTCGGGCCACTCTTGCCAGGCTGGGCAGGGATGCATAGTTTATATATATATATATATATTTTTTTTTCTTTTTAAGTAGGCCAAAAGGATTTTAGGTAAAATAACCCTATCAAAACACAAAGCTCCTTGAAAGAGGTAATACAGTGGCTTACGAAAGTATTCACCCCCCCTTGGCATTTTTCCTATTTTGTTGCCTAACAACCTGGAGTTAAAATGGATTTTGGGGGGGTTTGTATCATTGGATTTACACAACATGCCTACCACTTTGAAGATACAAAATATTTTTTCTTGTGAAACAAACAAGAAATAAGACAAAAAAACAGAACACTTGAGCGTGCATAACTATTCACCCCATTCTTCAAGGCAAAACTGCTCCAGCTCCTTCAAGTTGGATGGGTTCCGCTGGTGTACAGCAATCTTTAAGTCATACCACAGATTCTCAATTAGATTGAGGTCTGGGCTTTGACTAGGCCATTCCAAGACATTTAAATGTTTCCCCTTAAACCACTTTGAGTGTTGCTTTAGCAGTATGCTTAGGGTCATTGTCCTGCTGGAAGGTGAACCTCCGTCCCAGTCTCAAATCTCTGGAAACTGAAACAGGTTTCCCTCAAGAATTTTTTCTGGCCACTCTTCCGTAAAGCCCAGCTCTGTGGAGTGTACAGCTTAAAGTGGTCCTATGGACAGATACTCCAATCTCCGCTGTGGAGCTTTGCAGCTCCTTCAGGGTTATCTTTGGTCTCTTTGTTGCCTCTCTGATTAATGCCCTCCTTGCCTGGTCCGTGAGTTTTGGTGGGCGGCACTCTCTTGGCAGGTTTGTTGTGGTGCCATATTCTTTAAGAAATTATAAAATGGATTTAATGGTCCTCTGTCGGATGTTCAAAGTTTCTGATATTTTTTTTATAACCCAACCCTGATCTGTACTTCTCCACAGCTTTGTCCCTGACCTGTTTGGAGAGCTCCTTGGTCTTCATGGTGCCGCTTGCTTGGTGGTGCCCCTTGCTTAGTGGTGTTGCAGACTCTGGGGCCTTTCAGAACAGGTGCATATATACTGAGATCATGTGACAGATCATGTGACACTTAGATTGCACACAGGTGGACTTTATTTAACTAATTATGTGACTTCTGAAGGTAATTGGTTGCACCAGATCTTATTTAGGATCTTCATAGCAAATGGGGTGAATACATATGCACGCACCACTTTTCCGTTATTTCAGTTTAATTTTTTTTTTTAACAAGTTATTGTTTTCATTTCACTTCAACAATTTGGACTATTTTGTGTATGTCCATTACACGAAATCCAAATAAAAATCAATTTAAATTACAGGTTGTAACAAAATGGGAAAAACGCCAAGGGGGATGAATACTTTTGCAAGGCACTGTATACCAGGCCTATTGGGCCAAAATCAATGATGGCTTGATGTATAGATAATATAACTAAAATGAACTACATTTTTAAGAAATCTGATTTTCAGTTCATAAATACTTTGCTACAATGACACACTTAGCTAGCTACCCACCTCGTTCCTTTCTGTTAGCATGTGCACATACTAAGTACACCAACATGCTTTCAGGATACCTGTCTTTTCAGATTCCACAATGATTATTTAGTTGTGAACACTACATCACCGTACTCCCTCTCTTGCTCTTGGACCTCCTCATCTTTGTAAATCACCTTTATTTTTTCACGTGTGTTTTATCAGTTCCTTTATGAAAATATTTAGCATACTAGATGACAGTAGCTAAAGCAAGAGGCTATAGCAGCACACAAGTAGACTACAAATGCATGATGGGCCAGGCATGCCCTGGCATTCTACTGGAGCGAAAATGGAGCAGGCGAGAAGCTGACCCTCCAGCCTTTGGGAAACTCGCTCCACGCTCCAGTCAAACAGGGCACACTCCACTCTTTGCGCCAGCTCCACTCCGCTCACATAATCTTCTACAGACAAGACCCAGTCATTAATAGATGCTATGCAAAAGAACTGGTCGTCCGATCTAAACAAAATGGTTGCTATGCAGGCTGCATAACGTTCTTGTCATTTGCTAGCTAGCCAACTTCAGCTAACTCAGTCACATCAAACATTGAACCTGGAATGACAGTACACTAGCTGCATTTTCGTTTGTTTGAGCTTTTTTTCTATTGGCATTTACTTGGATATATCTATGATAATGACATTGATGAGTGATATCGCCTGGCTCAGAAAAAGTTGTCTCATCTGGTCTGGGCACCATTCACTCTCTATGTATGGTACAGAGATTGAAATTCAAAAGTGAAACATTGTTTCCGGACAGGCAGACAGCCAGGCTTATATTAACCCCCTTATACCAAACTAAATGCTAGGCTGGAAGCAAAGGGAAATAATGTGCGAGTTAAGATAAATACAGGAGATGATTCAGACAGCAACATGAATATGATATTATTTTGGCGGCATTGCATTTATGGCAGTGTAAGTAGTCGTTATATCATATATTAAGCATGAATCAGTTATATTAGACATTGAACTTGAACCATGTAAGAATCCTGGATCTAGCAGTAGGACACTTTTTTGTATAGAGAGATCAGAAATTCAGTGTAAGTGTACTGAACAAAATATAAATGCAACATGTAAAGTGTTGATCCCATGTTTCATGAGCTGAAATAAAAGATCCCACAAATGTTACATACGCACAAAAAATGAATTTATCTCAAATTTGTTTACATCCCTGTTAGTGAGCATTTCTCCTTTGCCAAGAAAATCCATCCACCTGACAGGTGTGCCATATCAAGAAGCTGATTAAACAGCATGATTTCGACTAAACGGTGCCCCCGCACATTGACTCGATACCGGTACCCCCTGTATATAGTCTCGCTATTGTTATTTTACTGCTGCTCTTTAATTATTTGTTACTTTTATTTCTTATAATTTATTTATTTTATGTTTTTTTTTGTATTTTTGGGTGGTATTCTTTCTTAAAATTGCATTGTTGGTTAAGGGCTTGTAAGTAAGCATTTCACTGTAAGGTCTACACCTGTTGTATTCGGCGCATGTGACAAATACAATTTGATTTGTGCTGGGGACAATAAAAGGCCACTCTAAAATGTACAGTTTTGTCACACAACACAATGCCACAGATGTCTCAAGTTTTTAGGGAGCGTGCATTTGGCATGCTGACTACAGGAATGTCCAACAGAGCTGTTGCCAGATAATGTAATGTTCATTTCTCTACCATAAGCCACCTCCAACATCGTTTTAGAGAATTTGGCAGTACGTCTAACCGGCCTCACAACCACAGACCACGTGTAACCACACCAGCCCAGGACCTCCACATCCGGCTTCTTCACCAACAGCATACAGCAGTGCATCCCACTGCTGGCTTGCCACTGAAGCTTAGCAGGGTTGGTCCTGGTCGGTCCCTGGATGGGAGACCAGATGCTGCTGGAAGTGGTGTTGGGGGGCCAATAGGAGGCACTCTTTCCTCTGGTCTAAACAAAAAGATCCCAATGCCCCAGGGCAGTGATTGGGGACATTGCAGGATGCTGTCCTTTGTATGGGACATTAAACGGGTGTCTTGACTCACTGTGGTCACTAAAGATCCCATGGCACTTATTGTAAGAGTAGGGGTGTTAACCCTGGTGTCCTAGCTAAATTCCCAGTATGGGCCTCCTACCATCATGGCCACCTAATCATCCCAAGCTTCCAATGGGCTCATTCATCCCCCTCCTCTCCCCTGTAACTATTTCCCATGTTTTTGCTGTAAATGAGAATGCGTTCTCAGTCAACGCCCGGCAAAACTGAGCAATCGGAGGAGAAGGGCCTTGGTCAGGGAGGTGACCAAGAACCCGATGGTCACCCTGACAGAGCTCTATAGTTCCTCTGTGGAGATGGGAGAACCTTCCAGAAGGACAACCATCTCTGCAGCACACCACCAATCAGGCCTTTATGGTAGAGTGGCCAGACGGAAGCCACTCCTCAGTAAAAGGCACATGACAGCCCGCTTGGAGTTTGCCAAAAGGCACCTAAAGACTCTCAGACCATGAGAAACAAGATTCTCTGGTCTGATGAAAACAAGATTGAATTCTTTGGCCTGAATGCCAAGCGTCACGTCTGGAGGAAACCTGGCACCATCCCTATGGTGAAGCATGGTGGTGGTAGCATCATGCTGTGATGATGTTTTTCAGTGGCAGGGACTGGGAGACTAGTCAGGATTAAGGGAAAGATGAACGGCACAAAGTACAGAGAGATCCTTGATGAAAACCTGCTCCAGAGCGCTCAGGATCTCAGACTGGGGCGAAGGTTCACCTTCCAACAGGACAACGACCCTAAGCACACATCCACGACAACGCAGTAATGGCTTCAGGACAAGTCTCTGAATGTCCTTGAGTGGCCCAGCCAGAGCCCAGACTTGAACCGATCAAACATCTCTGGAGAGACCTGAAAATAGCTGTGCAGCGACTCTCCCCATCCAACCTGACAGAGCTTGAGAGGATCTGCAGAGAAGAATGGGAGAAACTCCCCAAATACAGATGTGCCAAGCTTGTAGCGTCATACCCAAGAAGACTCAAGGCTGTAATCGCTGCCAAAGGTCCTTCAGCAAAGTACTGAGTAAAGGGTCTGAATACTTATGTAAATGTGATATTTCAGGTTTTTTTATTTTATAAATTTGCACAAATGTCTAAAAACCTGTTTTTACTTTGTCATTATGGGGTATTGTGGAAAAAGTCAAAGGGTCTGAATACTTTCCGAATGCACTTTTATTCCTGTAAGTACACATGTTAAACTGCATTAAAATCGTTTTTATTTTTGTTTCAAACAATTAAAAAATGTTGACACATTGGCTCCATTATTAATTGAAAGACCCATACATGTAGGTGCTTTGTTTTGCGATTTTTGTGGGACTGGAAAAAAATTCCGGAATGTAAAATGACATTATTAACCGGTTCCCATGCTTTTAAAATAACGTTTTTGTTCCGTAACAGTGTAGATCACTTTCGTTTCCCATTTCGTGTTCTGATCCCTGAACTTGTTCCAACCCTTTGTGTGAATGATGCTGAATGGGCGTAAACAAAGAAGAGCTCTTTAGGAATTGTGAGAATCACAACAAAAACTTTGAACGTCTTTTTCTCCAAAATGGATAAAAAACTATATCAACTTTCATAGCAGAATTTCTTTCCCATACATTTCTCCAATTGCAGTGTATGATATACAGTGAGGGGAAAAAGTATTTGATCCCCTGCTGATTTTGTACGTTTGCCCACTGACAAAGACATGATCAGTCTATCATTTTAACGGTAGGTTTATTTGAACAGTGAGAGACAGAACAACAACAACAAAATCCAGAAAAACGCATGTCAAAAATGTTATAAATTGATTTGCATTTTAATGAGGGAAATAAGTATTTGACCCCTCTGCAAAACATGACTTAGTACTTGGTGGCAAAACCCTTGTTGGCAATCACAGAGGTCAGACGTTTCTTGTAGTTGGCCACCAGGTTTGCACACATCTCAGGAGGGATTTTGTCCCACTCCTCTTTGCAGATCTTCTCCAAGTCATTAAGGTTTCGAGGCTGACGTTTGGCAACTCGAACCTTCAGCTCCCTCCACAGATTTTCTATGGGATTATGGTCTGGAGACTGGCTAGGCCACTCCAGGACCTTAATGTGCTTCTTCTTCAACCACTCCTTTGTTGCCTTGGCCGTGTGTTTTGGGTCATTGTCATGCTGGAATACCCATCCACGACCCATTTTCAATGCCCTGGCTGAGGGAAGGAGGTTCTCACCCAAGATTTGACGGTACATGGCCCCGTCCATCGTCCCTTTGATGCGGTGAAGTTGTCCTGTCCCCTTAGCAGAAAAACACCCCCAAACCATAATGTTTCCACCTCCATGTTTGACGGTGGGGATGGTGTTCTTGGGGTCATAGGCAGCATTCCTCCACCTCCAAACATGGCGAGTTGAGTTGATGGCAAAGAGCTCGATTTTGGTCTCATCTGACCACAACACTTTCACCCAGTACTCCTCTGAATCATTCAGATGTTCATTGGCAAACTTCAGATGGCCCTGTATATGTGCTTTCTTGAGCAGGGGGACCTTGCGGGCACTGCAGGATTTCAGTCCTTCACGGCGTAGTGTGTTACCAATTGTTTTCTTGGTGACTATGGTCCCAGCTGCCTTGAGATCATTGACAAGATCCTCCCGTGTAGTTCTGGGCTGATTCCTCACCGTTCTCATGATCATTGCAACTACGAGATGAGATCTTGCATGGAGCCCCAGGCCGAGGGAGATTGACAGTTATTTTGTGTTTCTTCCATTTGCGAATAATCGCACCAACTGTTGTCACCTTCTCACCAAGCTGCTTGGCGATGGTCTTGTAGCCCATTACAGCCTTGTGTAGGTCTACAATCTTGTCCCTGACATCCTTAGAGAGCTCTTTGGTCTTGGCCATGGTGGAGAGTTTGGAATCTGATTGATTGATTGCTTCTGTGGACAGGTGTCTTTTATAAGGTAACAAGCTGAGATTAGGAGCACTCCCTTTAAGAGTGTGCTCCTAATCTCAGCTCGTTACCTGTATAAAAGACATCTGGGAGCCAGAAATCTTTCTGATTGAGAGGGGGTCAAATACTTATTTCCCTCATTAAAATGTAAATAAATTTATAAAATTTTTGACATGAGTTTTTCTGGATTTTGTTGTTGTTATTCTGTCTCTCACTGTTCAAATAAACCTACCATAAAAGTATAGACTGATCATGTCTTTGTCAGTGGGCAAATGTACAAAATCAGCAGGGGATCAAATACTTTTTTCCCTCACTGTACCTTTTTGAAGCTGAACTTTTATAAACTGTAAAGAACCGTTTTTGTAAAAAAATTACAATAAGCCTAGGATCTTGTAACCAGTCACATATGTCTGCACACACAGTACAGTAAATTGAGTACTATATGTACAGTAACATCCCACATTCAACCATCAAACATTCCATGGACTCACTTTACAGTACACACCCACATATTTTCTAACATACTTCCAACTAAAATCCTACACCCATCCCTCTCCCCTGATAGTCCAACACCTTATCTTCCCACTCACATATCTCAGCCATTTTCCAACATACCTCCAACACTCCCTCTCGCACCTGGCCTCTAAGTAACAGGAGAGGTGCACTGTGACTGTATCCAGCTATAGAGCACAGTGTCTGCCAATATAAGTGCCTTATGTTATGTTGCGCATGGCCTTGTTGCCAGGATACGCTAGTCCATGGAATTTGAAACTGTGGGGGAAAAATGTTGAGCCAGATTGGGTTCCAGTCTGAAGGATGTATTTCAGGTGGTGGTGAGCAAAGATCTACAGGAGTGATAAATAAGTGATTACACTTACGGAAAGCTGCACCGCCACACAGTTTTGTGCGGACAAAGAGAAATCAGCTACTATTTACATGTACTAAGTACTTTTTGGTGTAAAATCAGATCATACCGATGTTACCTGTTTTTTTCATGCTCAACTACTGGATGTGTTGTTTTCTGATTGTTACAATGTCTGGTACAGAGATTCACATTTTAGAGTTTGAAATGACAAACAATTGAAGTCCCTTCTGTATTTCCTCAGCATATTATTGGACAAGTTTGTTGGTGGCAGCAGCTGGTCCCCTGAATGCCTCAAGAGCGATGCTAAAATGGTGGCCTACGAAACTCCAGCAAGACAATTGACATTTACAAAACGTCAACACAATCAGCATAATGCATAATTAACTGTCAGTGACTTTAGTTCAAAATACTTTTAATCTTTATTATAATCTCAAGCTTTTGATTTAAAGATGAAGGATGGATGGACTACATCTCAACCATCCTTGGCAGAACGTGTGCTCGTCCAAGTTTTAATGTGAGCAAACCATTTGGCATCAATTAATTCTCCCTGAATGTATACAAGACTCAGGCATAATAACAAACTACAACCCACACCTAGTGACACACACACACGCATACACACAGCCAGGCCTATGCTAAATTGAAAGACTGAAGCCCCAGTAATTTATTCATAATTTTAACCCACTGGAGCCTCTCACATTACAGTGTATCTGCAGCACTGTGAGGAGGAAAGGAGAGAGGAGAGAGGCGAGAGGCCTTAGTCCTGCTCAAAGGATGACTAACCTTTGATGGAGGATCTGGGTGGGAGGAATAGAACACTATCCTTAAGCCATTCGCTGCTCTCTTATAGACTGTGGCTAAAAGCATAGCATGTTTTTACTGTAAAAAGAGCCTGCCTGACTTTGAAAAGCATTGCATAATGTCCCTTAACGCTGAGTGGGGGAATTATCATAGCGTCTGACGTGTTGGGAAGTGTGTGAAATTGTTTGCTTTGCGATCCGGTTGGTCACAGCTTTGTATTTCCGCTTGCAACACTGTGGGCTTTTTGATTAGCATATATCAGCTTCTCCGCTGGCTGAGAATCAGCATTTGAAAACATAACAAGTATTGTCTATAAACCCGCAGTGGGGTGAGAGTGAGGCCCCTGAAGATTAAAATACATCTCCCTGCATCCCTAAAATAACACAAAGATGCAGCAAAGAATATAAGAGGTACAGAGTGTGTAACGTCAGTCATCGATCGTTAGTGTTGAGCTATATGTACATGCTCTGCTTCTTAATGTTGCTACATCATCCATGCTGTCGAAGCACTGCCAATGCACATCGTTGTGATGCACCTTCATCCGTAGCCTGAGACCGCCCCCTGGACATAATTGATGCAAGCATCCATGTCCGCTATTTTGCTATGTCACATGTATGTGACTCCTATACTGTTTATACTCTACTTTCTGCCATGGCTTTTTGGATTTAAATATTTTAATGCATTTTGAAAGGGTTTGCGCATTTTTGCTTCGGGATTTACTTTTGGATCTAGAACAGTTCTTGAATTGGATTTTGGAGTTCCATTGAGACTTTATATATAGTTTGAGATCCAAGCTAATTGTTACACACACACCTACGTGTACACACAGTTCTAAGAAATTGTTGTGTGTTAGAGCGTCTAACATTTAAAGGATCATTGTGTGAATACCACATGAGTCATCATATCCTTGGGTTCAATGGAGGCTGTGACCTCAGCTTTGAATCACTGAATCGCTTGAATCTTGAATTTCTTGAGAACATCATGGAATATCTGTCAAACAGTGAGAGAGAGCCACGCTAACAGCCTAAAGGGAGATAGAGATTATTGCAAGACATGAAGACAAGATTTTTCTAGCACCTCCACATGAAAATCTTAGCTTCGGTTTAAATGTGAAAATGATAACAATGAGCTAACTGTGTATGGCCTCTATTGAGTATAGTAGTATTTATTTGTAAACCAAGAGGGACCTTAATCTATTTCTCTACTTTGTCTGAGTCTCATGGGAACTGTGACATGTTTTTCCAGTATCTCTTCTCTTTTCTTTTCTGTTTTGTCAGTCTGTGTGACTGAGAGGAGGGGGTGAGGGATCACATCACTGACAGCACCATGGCAACAGTTACCGTGGAGCCAGGCAAAGCAGGGTCAGAGCCCCTTTAGGGAACACACCCTGTTCCAACAGCGGAACCTGTGGGACCTGCTGATAGTGGTTGCTAAGGTCATAGATGCACTCACCAATCACACGCAGCAATGTGGGTACTCCCCAAATGTACTTTACTGGGTGGTTTGCTTTAACACCCACATGCTGTGAACACAGGTGTCAGACCAGGGATGATACACGATGGCAGTGAGGATTATTTTATTTCCTCCTCCTAATGTTTAACAATAAAACAAATAGTAAGCCTACCCAATTCCTGATAAAAAGCTAGGCTTCCAAGTTGACTAAAGCCCGTCATCTACTGTTGAGCTATAATCCTGATGTGATGCCACTATGTCATTGGGCTTGTTTGTTTTTGTATGACATTTTCCCGACATCTATTTTCCTATTTTACCACTTCATAAAATAGGGAACGAGCTACACTAATTGCCCTCGTGTCGTGTTTAATAACGCAGCCAATCAAATAATGGGGCAGGAGGTTTGCTAACTGACAGAGGGGATAAGGATTAGGGTTCATCAAGGACCATTAAAATGTCAGACAGCTGGGAGAGGCAGTAAGTCATTTTAATGAATATGTTCTGTCAGTACATGACAGTTCGTTGTTGACATTGATCATATTTCTATTTTCCCCCAATATGTTTTGATGACACCTTTAGTCAGTTGGTAGAGCATGGCGCTTGCAATGTCAGTGTTGTGGGTTTGATTCCCACGGTGGACAACTAAGAAAACGCACAACAATGTATGCCCTCACTACTGTAGGTCGCGCTGGATAAGAGTGTCCGCTAATTTACGTAAATGTACATGCAAAGCCAACCTAAATTAATTGACAGTTTGTCTGGTTAAATAAAATCAATCAATGCAATAATCGGGATTGCACATGTTTAAAAAAGAAAGGCTTATCTGAAAGGATTTCCCTATAGGATCGTTAGGGGTTATCTCACAATCTCCCTTCAACAGAGCCGATCAATATCTCTATCTATGCTATCCAAGGTGAACCTCTGTGGATAATAATTGGATTTAACGAGTTTCTTCACATACCAGACACCGTTTTATTCAGACTTGTATAATGTGTATGGTAGCCTTGATTTCAACACAGTGTAGGTGGATGGATGCAGTATAGGGGGGTTGTGATAGTAGACACTTATATATTGACCAACGTAACAGTTCCATTATCTCCATAATGAGAGTTTAGAACATTTTAATATGGTCTTTAAAAAGAGATGGTTGAGTGGCCATTGAATACCATTCATATAAACATAATCAAGCATTTGATGAATATGACCTGGCAAGAACTGTTGTAGTACCATAAAAATGACTTTTACCTATGGTGAGAGAAACTCACACATCTCAGATTTAACCAAACTCCCATTACTCAACAGCAGGCGTCGGCTGGAGTGGTGTAAAGCTAGCCGCCATTGGACTCTGGAGCAGTGAAAATGCGTTCTCTAGAGTGATGATTATGATGGTTCAGGCTAGGCCCCTTATTTCCAGTGAAGGGAAATCTTAATGCTACAGCATACAATTGCATTTTAGACGATTCTGTGCTTCCAACTTTGTGGCAACAGTTTGGGGAAGGGCCTTTCCTGTTTCAGCATGACAATGCCCCCATGCACAAAGCGAGGTCCATACAGAAATGGTTTGTTGAGATCAGTGTGGAAGATCTTGACTGGCCTGCACAGAGCCCTGACCTCAACCCCATCAAACACCTTTGGGATGAATTGGAACGCTGACTGCGATCCCAGGCCTAATCACCCAACATCAGTGCCCGACCTCACTAATACTCTTGTGGCTGAATGGAAGCAAGTCCCTGCAGCAATGTTCCAACATCTAGTGGAAATTCTTCCCAGAAGAGTGGAGGCTGTTATAGCAGCAAAGGGGGGGACCAACTCCATATTAATGCCCATGATTTTGTAATGAGATGTTTGACGAGTAGGTGTCCACATACATTTGGTCATGTAGTGTAGAAGATGATTCCCTCTACACCACCGTGAGAGGAACCTAGTAAACAAGTTTTAATATCTCGGTTCTGTCCCCTCTATTCCTCCTCTGGCTGATCGGATAAGCTGCTCCGGATGAGCAGATAATTTGAGTGTGTATTATAGCAAACATTCCCAAGGTTGGTCCCCTCGGAGCATCGTGACCTTGACTATGTCAACAACAATTAGAGGGAGGGTAATGATGCTGTGGCCTATGTAGAATGGAGATGTGTGTAGGGTGATGAGGGCCACAGTGGTGCGTATGTGGAGAGGTATAGGAAATGTGTCTAATATGTTTGATGAGATACAAATTAACAGAGCGAACCGTCGACACACAAGGAATTGGAGTCGTACACTTTTACACCTCTTGATTTAAGTGCAGTGCTGCACATATTGCACCTCGTCGTTGATGGAGCTTGGAAGGAACAGGGGAGAGAGTTAGATACTTTCTATTTCATTACTTTCATTACTTTAGCAGTGCAGAGTGGAACGCACAGTGATACAATGTATTTGTTAGCGATAAGAATAGTAGTGTACTTCTACTGTGTGGATAAAGTGTTTTGTAATTGCAGTACCGCTCATTGGGTATCTGTCTACAGCTCTTCTTTGCCAGGTAAATGCTGGTCTCAGTGCCTATATTACAAACACCATATCATACCTGAACATAATATTGTTCAGTGTGCGGCACAGAATATCCTGACAGATCCACGGATGACGTAATCACCATTGCACTGCCCACTGCCCTCACCCACCTGGACAAAAGGAATGCATATGTGAGGATGCTGTTAATCGACTACAGCTCGGCCTTCAATACCACAGTGCCCTATAAGCTCATTACAAAGCTCACGGCCCTGTGTCTGAACTCCTCCCTGTGCAACTGGGTCCTGGACTTCCTGACGGGCCACCCCAGGTGGTGAAGGTAGGCAACATTATCTCCTCGACACTGATTCACACAAGGGTGCGTCCTCAGTCCCCTCCTGTATTCCCTGTATACCAACAACTGCGTGGCCTCACACAGTTCCAACTCCATCATCAAGTTCGCTGACAATACGGCAGTAGTAGGCCTGATTACCAACAACAACGAGACAGCCTACAGGGAGGAGGTAGGCATTCTGAAGGCGTGGTGCCAGGTAAACAACCTCTCCCTCAACATCAGCAAAACAAAGGAGCTGATTGTGGACTTCAGGAGGAACCAGGCTGGACGCGCCCCCATCCTCATCAACGGGGCCGCCGTGGAGACAGTCAATAACTTCAAATTCCTCAGCGTAAACATCTCAGAGAAGCTGAAATGGTCTAACCACACGGACACCATAGTGAAGAAGGCACGACAGCGACTCTTCAACCTCAGGATGCTGAAGAAATTCGGCCTGTACCCAAGGGCCCTTCGTATTCTACAGGAGCACCATCGAGAGCATACTGTTGGGCTGCATCACAGCCTGGTAAGGCAACTCCACCTCCACGGACCGCAAGGCTCTACACTGCCTGGGTGCACACTGCCTGCCCTACAGGACACCTACAACACCAGGTGTCGCAGGAAGGCCAAGAAGATCATCAGGGACCCCAGGCACCCAAGCCGTGCCCTGTTCTCCCTGCTTCAATCACTCAGACACTGGCAGTACAGGAGCATCATGGCAAAAACTGAAAGACTGGCCAATAGTTTCTACCCTCAGACCATCAGGCTGCTGAATAGCCACCACTAGTCAGCTACCTGCTCCAATACAGACACAATACCCTTGGACAGCACAATATGAAGCATTTCTACCAAGCATGGTCACGACAGATAACCAATGAGAAAAATAGATTGATATTGTTTCTGGGAAGAGCAATACCGATTTTGAATTCTGGGGGATTTTTCTCCCATTGTGTTGGAATCTACATTTACTTTCTGAATGGTAACCAAGGTGTGCCAGAACAGTGTGTTTACAAGGCCATGGCCCACTTATGAGATCCACTTTAAATAGCATCTATATTTTATAATGCAGTTACGATGGGCAATTTCTCTCAAACGCTCCATCTACCTCCCTCATGTGTTGTACAAATACACACTCTCTCACACACATACAGAGACACACACACACGCATATACACACACACGCACACACACACACACACACATGCACACACACACACACACACACACACACACACACACACACACACACACACACACACACTGTAAAACATTATTTGTTGTTTCAACTTATTATTTCCAGTCATAAAGATGCATGGCTTTTCTCAAGCTCATTTCAATTTCAAACTATCCAAATGTACTTTGACGTATAAAAGATAGTGAAGTCAACTACACCATTTCTAAGTATAACTTACTATTCCTAGTTGAATCAGCAATAACTAGCAAGTAATATCTAACAGTTCCACAACAAAAACCTAATACACACAATTCTAAGTAAAATAATGGAATAAGAATATATAAATATATGGATGAGCAATGTCATTATCAGAGCGGCATAGGCTAAGATAAAATAGATAGTATAGAATACAGTATATACATATGAGATGGGTAATGCAAGATATGTAAACATTATTAAAGTGACTAGTGATTTTCAAGCATGTATGTAGGCAGCAGCCTCTCTGTGCTAGTGATGGCTATTTAACAGTCTGATGGCCTTGAGATAGAAGCTGTTTCTCAGCCTCTCGGTCCCAGCTTTGATGCACCTGTACTGACCTCGCCTTCTGGATGATAGCGGGGTGAACAGGCAGTGGCTCGGTTGGTAGTTGTCCTTGATTATCTTTTTGGCCTTACTGTGACATCGGGTGCTGTAGGTGTCCTGGAGGGCAGGTAGTTTGCCCCCGGTGATGCGTTGTGCAGACCGCACCACCCTCTGGAGAGCCCTGCGGTTGTGGGTGGTGCAGTTGCCGTACCAGGCGGTGATACAGCCCGAAAGGATGCTCTCAATTGTGCAACTGTAAAAGTTTTTGAGGGTTTTAGGTGACAGGCCAAATTTCTTCAGCCTCCTGAGGTTGAAGAGATGCTGTTGCGCCTTCTTCACCACACGGTCTGTGTGGGTGGACCATTTCAGTTTGTCAGTGATATGTACGCAGAGGATCTTAAAACTTTCCACCTTCTCCACTGCTGTCCCGTCGCTGTGGATAGGGGGGGTGCACTCTCTGCTGTTTCCTGAAGTCCACGATCATCTCCTTTGTTTTTTTTACGTTGAGTGAGAGGTTATTTTCCTGGCACAACACTCTGAGCCCTCACCTCCTCCCTGTAGGCTGTCTCATCGTTGTTGGTAATCAAGCCTATTACTGTTGTGTCGTCTGCAAACTTGATGATTGAGTTGGAGGCGTGCATGGCTACGCAGTCATGGGAGAACAGGGAGTATAGGAGGGGGCTGAGCACGCACCCTTGTGGGGCCCCAGTGTTGAAGATCAGCAAAGTGGAGATGTTGTTTGCTACCTTCCCCACCTGGGGGCGGCCCGTCAGGAAGTCCAGGACCCAATTGCACAGGGCCTCAAGCTTGATGATGAGCTTGGAGGGTACTATGGTGTTGAATGCTGAGCTATAGTCAATGAACAGCATTCTTACATAGGTATTCCTCTTGTCCAGATGGAATAGGGCAGTGTGCAGTGTGATGGCGATTGCATCGTCTGTGGACCTACTGGGGCGGTATGCAAATTGAAATGCATCCCGACAGGATGCACTTCCTGTCCCCAGCACAACACCTGTGTTGTGATCGTACTGTTTAATCAGCTTCTTGATATGCCACACCTGTCACGTGGATGGATTATCTTGGCAAAGGAGAAATGCTCACTAACAGGGGTGTAAACAAATTTGTACACAAAAGAGAAATAAGCTTTTTGTGCGTGTGGAACATTTCAGGGATTTTTTTATTTCAGCTCATGAAACATGGGGCCAACACTTTACATGTTGCGTTTATATTTTTGTTCAGTGTAGAACCTTTTTTAGTTAAGGATTCTTTAATCTCGTCAGAAGAACCAAAAGGTTCTATATAGAACCTCAAATAACCCTTCTTTCTAAGAGTGTAGTTAACCCCTGCACTGGGACAAAAGAGTGAGAAAAATACATGGGGTGGGGAGATATAACGGTTCATGTTTTATATGCTTAATTTGTACTGTATGAGTAAATCTATGAGTTGGTATACATTATTTACGTATGTGCTTACAGTGACGTGTGATAAGGGAAGGGGATTTGGTGAGTTCCAGATGATTTTATTAATTTTTTATGATATTGTAGCTTCGGAATCATGTCACGCTTTTGCAGAAGAATGGCACATTGGTTCTTTACATATATGACTACTATATGACTTGATGTGTTGGGGAAAGCCTTGAGGAAGCTATTTAGGACACTATTATGATTCTGAGCTTCCAACACTCACCATTACAGAGGTACTTCGTTTCAATTGTACCACCCTAAAGCTGGGGTGTTGTGTTGCATTGATGGAGACTGGCTCCAGCATGTCAGAAAACAGAACCCCTTGCCCTGCGCTTAACCCTCACATTACTATACACACAGTACATACCAGGGGTGCAACTTTGGTTTTAGAAGTGAGGGGGACATAACTTTTTTATCCAGTCGGATAAACACTCCAAACAGCCTACCCAACCGCTCGGAGGCGTCCGCACAGTCCTAAAGCAAACCATTGCCTCGTTTTGTATCACATTCCAATGATAAAACTGGGGGGGACAAAAATACAATTTCAGAATGTGTGGGGGACATGAATCCCCCCCTGTCCCGAACATTTTGTTATGTTACAGCCTTATTCTAAAATGGATTAAATAAATATAAATCCTCAGCAATCTACACACAATACCCCACAATGACAAAGCGAAAACAGATTTTTAGAAAGTGTTGCTAATTTATAAAGAATTAAAAAACAGAAATACCTTATTTACATAAGTGTTCAGACCCTTTGCTATGATACTAGAAATTGAGCTCAGGTGCATCATGTTTCCATTGATCATCCTTGAGATGTTTCTACAACTTCATTGTTGTCCACCTGTGTTAAATTCATGATTTGGAAAGGCACACACCTGTCTATATAAGATCCCACATTTGACAGCGCATGTCAGACCAAAAACCAAGCCATGAGGTCAAAGGAATTGTCCGTAGAGCTCCGAGACAGGATTGTGTCGAGGCACAGATCTGGGGAAGGGTACCAAAACATTTCTGCAGCATTGAAGGTCCCCAAGAACACAGTGGCCTCCATCATTCTTAAATGGAAGAAGTTTGGAACCACCAAGACTCTTCCTAGAGCTGGCCACCCAGCCAAACTGAGCAAT
This sequence comes from Coregonus clupeaformis, assembly GCF_020615455.1. Taxonomy (NCBI): domain Eukaryota; kingdom Metazoa; phylum Chordata; class Actinopteri; order Salmoniformes; family Salmonidae; genus Coregonus; species Coregonus clupeaformis. The sequence continues at coordinate 17,826,959 of NC_059228.1, forward strand.
CGGGGGGAGAAGGGCCTTAGTCAGGGAGGTGACCAAGAACCCGATGGTCACTCTGACAGAGCTCTAGAGTTCCTCTGTGGAGATGGGAGAACCTTCCAGAAGGACAACCATCTCTGCAGCACACCACCAATCAGGCCTTTATGGTAGAGTGGCCAGACGGAAGCCACTCCTCAGTAAAAGGCACATGACAGCCCACTTTGAGTTTGCCAAAAGGCACCTAAAGGACACTCAGACCATGAGAAACAAGATTCTCTGGTCTGATGAAACCAAGATTGAACTCTTTGGCCTGAATGCCAAGCGTCACGTCTGGAGGAAACCTGGCACCATCCCTACGGTGAAGCATGGTGGTGGCAGCATCATGCTGTAGGGATGTTTTTCATCGGCAGGGACTGGGAGACTAGTCAGGATCGAGGCAAAGATGAAGGGAGCAAAGTACAGAGAGATTCTTGATGAAAACCTGCTCCAAAGCGCTCAGGACCTCTGACTGGGGCGAAGGTCCACCTTCCAACAGGACTATGACCCTAAGCACACAGCCAAGACAATGCAGGAGTGGCTTTGGGACACGTCTCTGAATGTCCTTGACTGGCCCAGCCAGAGCCTGGATTTGAACCCGATCAAACATCTCTGGAGAGACCTGAAAATAGCTGTGCAGCAACGCTCCCCATCCAACCTGACAGAGCTTGAGAGGATCTGCAGAGAAGAATGGGAGAGAATCCCCAAATACAGATGTGCCAACCTTGTAGCGTCATACCCAAGAAGACTCAAGGCTGTAATCACTGCCAAAGGTGCTTCAACAAAGTACTGAGTAAAGGGTCTGAATACTTATGTAAATGTGATATTTCAGTTTTTTATTTTGAATACATTTGCAACAGAAATTCAAAACCTGATTTTGCTATGTCATTGTAGCTCGATGAGGAGGAAAAAACATTTAAATACATTTTAGAATAAGGCTGTAACGTAACAAAATGTGGAAAAAATCAAAGGGTCTGAATACTTTCCGAAGGCACTGTATGTGGATTATAATTAATGGACATCTTTCTAGGGGTTGATCCATTTTTCATAAGGGAAAATCAAGTCTGAAATTTCTAAGTGGAAATTACAGACTTCATTAGCCTTTTAAAATCTAAAATACACTACAAGTTCTACATGCAACAGGTTGATCAAATTAAGATCCTACATCTGTAACCCTCACATTACTGTAGACAGATTGGCTGAACTCTATACAGTAACCTTGCACTGCTCTAATCTATGTAACTGTGTGTGTATAAGAGTGTCTCGAGGGTGTACGATGGGACGACCCTCTCAGTCTCAAGAGCATAGTGGAGATGATGGGGCAGATCATGACCAGTGCTAACTCGAAAGCATGTCTCCATCTACCATGATTAGCATGGTACGGACAAGCACGACAGGACATTCATTTAGCAGCGGCAGGTAGCTTAGCGCTTAAGAGCGGTGGGCCAGTAACTGAAAGGTTGCTTATCCCAGAGCCGACTAGGTGAAAAATCTGTCGATGTGCCCTTTTGCAAGGCACTTGCTCCTGTAAATCACTCTGGATAAACGTCTTTGCTAAACGACTAAAATGTGTTTAGCTGTGAGGAGGCCTTTTATTTTCCACTTTCCATTCTCAAATATCCACTCTTCTCGGCTTATTCCACGTAATATCTGAAGTGTGACCGAGAATTCAACTCTCAGGCCCATCTTGTTTCTGCACCTTATACACCAGGATCTAGTGTGTCTTCCTATAATGCAGGGAAAGTTTGTAAGACTGTACGGTTTCCTCATGCAGTCTTCTAGCTTTAATCACTAAATACCCCTGTGAACCAAGTGTCTCCCTGAGAGAGAGGATTTCACAGCCAACCTGTGGGGGCAGGAGTGACAGCTCTCATGAATTAGTGAGTACACCACTAAGGGTCACACTTTATTTGGATAGTCCCGATAGTCCATCTGTAGATGCTCTACAGATGCTCATACTATCAGCAAACTATCTGTTGATAAGCAACTGCTTGCTAAGGTTAAGGTTAGATTTAGGATAAGGGTTAGGGTTAAGGTTAGGGCTAGGGTAAGGGTTAAGTTTAAGGTTAGAATAAGGGTTAGGGCTAAGGTTAGGGTTAGAAGATAGTTGTTTGAAATGTTACTGATAATGTGTAGATAGTCTGTAGAGTATATACAGATGGACTATCCAAATAAAGTGTTACCACCACTAACCACCAAACCATTCTGCACTGCTCTTCTCTGCTCTGTTCCATCAGTGTGTGTTCACTTCTGCTGTATATGCAGTGTAATCATACAAAGGCTATATGACGAAAGGAGGTCATCTAACCCCTGTAATATACATTCACCACCAATTGCTGATAATTACTGCTATTTGATTAGGCATTTACTGTTTGTTCCAGAGGTGGTACCACAGGTTCAAAAGTGGTGTGGCAAAATGTGTACGTGTCTTTTCTGGGGCCTGGAGTTTGTCCTACTCGTAGGCTATGACAGGGTCCAACATGAACTTTTTTTTATCACTGGCCCGGACATGGTGTAGTTTTTAAATGCATTTGGGTCATGAGGGGCCTATAGTTTGGCTTTATCTCTGTATTAATAAGCTATATTTTGTTATTATGATATGTATTAAAAAGCTGTTTAATAATCCTTAAGAGTCTATTGACGCACACGTGCATCAATATAATTAACATAATTTAAAAATCCCCATAAAAGTCTGTCAGTTTAAGCTAGAGATATCTTTTTTGGCAAGGGCTGCGTCTCAATCTACCGCATCCACCTATGTCGGCCTTCTGCATCTTCGGTTGAAAGTACAGCGTTTTGCTCTACGACCCCCACAAGCCCCACTGGACTCGTCTGAAGTCAGTACCACCAATGTGCCAACTTCTGTCTGTCTCGCGATGTTGCACCTCTGGGTTTAGAAACTCTGTGGAGATAACGACCTGGCTACAGTAGGCTAGCCAAGACGAATGCTAAAGTGTTTTGTTTTTTAGCTTTCTTTTTGCAGACTATCAATAGTAGCCAGCATATTGCTAGTACTGTTTGTTCACTATTAAAAGTTTACTTTTGTAAATCACTTTCCCTAAAATAAATAAGCTCAGCGAATAGATTGTTGGGCGCTCCGCAGTCCCTGTATTTAATAGACTTCATCATCAGAGAGTATCTGAGCTCCACTTACAGGCTATGAGCACTGTGGCTCCGTATAGTTAGACACATAATCCGCCTGTCATGTTCACTTATGACTCGTCACTATCACATCTCGCCTCAGCAAAATGAGAACATGTGTCTTGTTTGGCCTTGTTATAGACTAATCAAATCAAATGTATTTATGAAGCCCTTTTTTACATCAGCAGATGTCACAAAGTGCTTATACAGAAACCCAGCCTAAAACCCCAAGCAGCAAGCAATGCAGATGTAGAACCACTGTGGCTTGGAAAAACTCCCTAGAAAGGCAGGAACCTAGGACAAAACCTAGAGAGGAACCAGGCTCTGAGGGGTGGCCAGTCCTCTACTGGCTGTGCCATCGAGCTAGCCTGCCAAGAGTAAAGAATTTCAAAAAGTGAGCAACTAGCATTTAGCTAGCTGGCACTGAAGTGTCATCCCATGCTTCTTATTAGCAGATAATACCTTTGGAGGATTATAATTGAAGTTGTTGAAGTCTTACAAGTAGTTTAAAGTAAATAGAGGGAAAATAGCTAGCTAGCTGGTAACAACTTCAACAATGTCTAATAAGCTAATAAGAAGCTAATACTAAACAAATGTGGTATCTAATATTAGGCTAATTCTCTCGCACAAAAACAATGTTAAAAGTATGATCAATATCATCAACATCAACACCAGACCTAGCTCCCTATGCAACTGGGTCCTGGACTTCCTGACGGGCCGACCCCAGGTGGTGAGGGTAGGCAACATCACCTCCACCACGCTGACCCTCAACACGGGGGCCCCACAGGGGTGTGTGCTTAGTCCCCTCCTGTACTCCCTGTTCACCCACGACTGCGTGGCCACACATGACTCCAACACCATTGTCAAGTTTGCTGACGACACAACGTGGTAGGCCTGATCACCGGCAACGATGAGACAGCCAAAAGATAGGAGGTCAGTGACCTGGCAGTGTGGTGCCGGGAGAACAACCTCTCCTTCAACGTCAGTAAGATCAACAAGCTGATCGTGGACTTCAGGAAACGGGGGGGGAGCAAGCATGCCCCCATCTACGTCGACGGGGCTGTAGTGGAGTGGGTCGAGAGCTTCAAGTTCCTCAGGGTCCAAATCACTAAAGACTTAAAGTAATGAAGAAGGCGCGACAGCACCTCTTCCCCCTTAGGAGGTTGAAAAAGTTTGGCATGGGACCTCAAATCCTCAAAAAGTTCTATAGCTGTACCATTGAGAGCATCTTGACTGGCTGCATCACTGTTTGGTATGGTAACAGCACAGCTCTCGATCGCATGGCGCTACAGAGGGTAATGCAGACAGCCCAGTACATCATTGGGGCCGAGCTCCCTGCCATCCAGGACCTCTATATCAGGCGGTGTGAAAGGAAGGCCTGGAAATCGATAAAGACTCCAGCCACCCAAGCCATAGATTGTTCTCTCTGCTTCCGCATGGCAGGCGGTACCGGTGCATCAAATCTGACAACAAGAGGCTCCTGAACAGCCATAAGATTGCTAAATAGCTAACAAAATGGCTATACGGACTATCTGAGTTGACCATTGTATTTATTTTTATTTTTGCATTGTCTCTATGAACACTCACAGGGCCCTACACACTCACACACACTGACAGTCCAACACACACATAACATCCACACACATTTATACTGACTCTACAGACATACACACACACACTCACATACAATCATAACTTACACTGCTGCTACTCTGTTTATCATATATTATGATGCCTAGTCAACTTACCCCTATACATGCAGTATCTACCTATATCACTCCAGTATCTCTGCACATTGTAAATATAGTACTGGAGCTGACCCTGTATATAGTATGCTTACTTACTTTATCGTGTTGTTCTTAGTTTTTATTTTTATTTATTGTTATTTCTTATTTAATTTTTAGTAGTACATTGATATTGATTACTGCATTGTTGGGTTTAGAGCTTGCAAGAAAGGCATTTCACTGTACTTGTGCATGTGACATTAAAACTCAAAACTAATCTTTCTGTGCTTTCAGAATCATCCTGGTGTAAATGTTTCTTGAACAGCATACTGTATCACAAAGTATTCTCTATTGTTCAAATCACTGCGTCATTGGGTCCTAGACCATGAGTGTGCTTGAAGCAGTATGTGGTCGGGTTTCGCTTCTAAAGAAATCCATTCTTCAATTTGGGTTACTGGTTCAGGCAATATTATTTGTAAATTAGCATCCTCTTGGGGCTTTGGATCATGGCCATTGTGGTGACTAAATGTCATCTGTACAATAACTTTGTAACCCAATCAGTCTTTACTTGCCACCTGTGCATATTTGACTGCATTTGAAACTCTTTGCCAGACCGCACGCAACGGAACAAATAGTTCCCCCAGACACGATGCAGGTGAAACTTGCCCTTCATCATCGTCTGGTTTTATGATGTGGACTTCAATGTGCGTGTTTTTCATCTTTCCTTTCTTTCTTTCTTCCACAATGACAATTTGTTTATGAAGCCTTCCATGCCTACCTAAAAAATGTCATCTGACATGTAAAGCTAAATAAGCATAAAAGTTTGAGGTCAGTTACAACATAAGCTATTCATCATCTGAATAAAAACAATTTGTTAATCAAGTTGATAATCCAGAACTGCCACAGTCATGTGACGATCCAGACCACCACAGCCATGTTACGATCCAGGACAACCATAGTGATATGACGACCCACGACCACCACAGTCATATGACGATCCACGACCACCACAGTTTCGGGACCACCACAGTCATATGACGATCCACGACCACCACAGTTCCGGGACCACCACAGTCATATGACGATCCAGGACCGCCACAGTGATGACAATCCGGGACCACCACAGTGCACAACGTTCCAAGAACGACACAGTTATGACGATCCAGGACCTCCACAGTGGACGAGAAGAGAATTTGACTAATATTATCTAGCAAATGTCCATAATATTGGCTTCTTATTATCTTTTTAGCTCGTTTTTAGCACGCTACCTCATTATTTCCCCTCCATTTACTTTAAGCTGTTAACTATCTGACAACTTCAACAAAATCATCCAAATGTATTATCAGCTAATAAAAAGCATGGCAAGGCACTTCAATGCCAGCTAGCTTTAATACTAGTTAGCTAACTGTTTTCCCGCCATTACTTTTTAGCTAGATAGCTTGCTTGATGCTAGCTTAAAGCTAAGCTGTGCAATTGAACAATACCAAGCAAAAAAAAATTCTATAAGGTGCCATACGCGTAATGTTTTGGGTCATGGAGATGGAAAACGATAATGAAATGTTTCTACCTCTTGATAAGCAGTGTTTCTACCTCTTGATAAGCAGTGTTTCTACCTCTTGATAAGCAGTGTTTCTACCTCTTGATAAGCAGTGTTTCTACCTCTTGATAAGCAGTGTTTCTACCTCTTGATAAGCAGTGTTTCTACCTCTTGATAAGCAGTGTTTCTACCTCTTGATAAGCAGTGTTTCTACCTCTTGATAAGCAGTGTTTCTACCTCTTGATAAGCAGTGTTTCTACCTCTTGATAAGCAGTGCGAACAATGATGCTGTATTTGCTGGATGGGCAGAATTTTGCTTTTGCACAGTGGAGGTTGATGATGTCACGATGGTCTGATTCTTGTTGGTCCAATGGCAACATAAAAAAGACAATCCAGGAACGTGTCCTAAATCATGGCGTGCTTTCCCCTCCACTCAAATGTTATTCTCTTCTTTCTGTTCTCGCCCCTGGTGCTACAGGCCCATTGTGAAGGAGAGGGTGGGTTGTTAGGGGAAACGAAAATTACACCAATCTCCGTTCTATTCCACTATCTTAATTTTGAACAGAGATGTGGTACTTTAATGTGGGCAAGTATTCTAAACGCACAGGTAACCATCATAGCCGTCTGCTCTGCTTCTTAACTTTTAAACCTGGCCCACAGGTACTAGCAAATAGCTGAGACCCTCAGATCTGTCTCCTTCTTAATGTTGTCTGGTTTCACCCCAGCATGATCTGTCTAAGCGCTGAAGAATGGTGGCTGTCAGAGTTCCTTCGTCGGAGATAAGGTACATTTCCCAATTTTTTCTGTGATTAAGCCGTTCTCCGCTGCGGGATGGAAATTAATCTGGCCCATTCTCGCAGTATGAACTTCCCTCATCCACCCAACAAACCAGACAACTTCCTCTATATCGCTTCCCCAAAACTTGGGACAACTTCAGTGAAATTAGTTTTGTGTGAAAGTATAGGCCTATATTATTGTGCTAATATCTCATTTTCCCAAGGTTTGGGTCTGTCGTGAGCTGCACGTCAAAGACATCCTGAAGCTTTGGCTTTGTATTGATGCAATTATGAACATCAGAGAATGGCATCATCCCATTTCTGAATGAGGATTTTTAAAGAGAGTACAATGCAATAATGTGGTTGTGTTCTCTCACAACTTGTTCATAATGAGTTCACAGTGACGAACATTTCAATAGGCCCCTTGTCAGATACAGACATTATTACGTTATTCAGATTATCTGCAAAAAACAGCAGTGGTGGTTAAGCTAACCAAAGGAAATTATGTAATATCAAGGCTAAGCAAACCTAAGCAAACCCCATTGGGTTCCTGTATATTTCTCCTTTAAATCTTATAGTTCACTGGAATAGTTGTCAGGGCAGCATTGGAAGCATGAAAACACTTTTCCAATCAATACTCCCATCTGTAGGCCTGTAGGCATGAACTAAAGGTCTGAATATGTTCTCCTTGTACTGCACTAAAGAGAAGCACTGCATACGGTCCTATAGTGGAGCACCATATGTCACCACAAATACAAATTGATTTTCTTTTAAAGTCAGCCAGGGTGTGTGAGGTGAGCGCACATAAGACATGACTGTTTGTTGGGTTAGCAAAGGTGAAGGCTTAGCTACGTTCAATACACATGAACAGCACACATTGCTACTGGCTGTGGAGCTATAGTATTGTGAAACCACAGCAACAACCAATACACGTCTGCACCAGTGATTCATTTCTCTCTTCTAGTTCTCATTTTGAGATGAGTACAAACTGCATTTTAGGAAACTGTGTGGGTGTTTATTCTAGGGATGTTTTGTGCGAGTTCTCTGAGTAAATGTGCATCTGTTCTAATCTAACTCCATAAACCCGTTGGGACACGGGGAGAATGTAAACATGAATAAACCTGAGAGATGTCTATCCCAAAGGATTAGAATCTCCAGTGAAGGAGAACAAAACCTCAAACAAACAAGAAGAGAGCAGCTGGTAACAAATGGAAGTGTTTACTACAGGTTGGCCCCACTTTAATCTCACGCTACTCCCTAAAACCTGCTAATAACATTCCTATAAATGTTACTGACGATAGCTATGTAGATTTGATGTTACCCTGGGTGATTGTGTGTCAACATATAGATCAATGGTGAATGGTGGTTTTATCTGTAGCCTGCTGTAAGCCTATTTCCTATTTCATCCAGTTGACGTGTTGCAGGTCCATTGTTGACTGTTACACCTTGCTATCTGATTTCCACTTGAAGATATGGAAGGACCGCTGGAAGCAATAGCATGAAATGTGGTGTAGCATGGAGTATGTCAGAGAGCACACAGCATTGCTCCAGCTTGGTCGACCTTGCTCTTTAGTGATACAATCTGAAGGTTGATTCCTTAACATTCTTATCTGCCATGGGATCTGCGACAGTCAGACATACTGCACACACATTATGATGGCATTTCTTCAAGTGATAAATGTCCCTGTGAGAGCATCCTCAGTGGGGTCGATAACAACCAGATGCATCCAGTTTTCAGGGAAAATGGAAAGAGAGCCTGTGAAGCGACTTACGCTTTTTGACGTTAACAAGGCAACACTCCATCTTAACTCATCCACATTTACTGGATTGGTTGAACAGTGCAGAATTGAACCTCCAACAGTTTTTTTTCTCTCGTCAGGACCAGGGTTACCGTGCTACGTTAGGTTACCGTTAGAGTAGACATTTCAGAGCACCTGCAATCTATTCTGCCTCTGCTTTTGAAACTGCCAGGCACATCCCGCTCCCTGTCCAAAGCAATACAGTTCAATTTGAAAGCCAGCAGAACAGCGCCGCTGTTGTCAACAGAAGGTGAGGGGTCAGTCAGTGTCTGCTGTGAGTGCTGAGGAGTAGGGAGTAGGCGTCTCTCTCAGTACATTTGCTACCCATTTCAGCGACACAGCTCTCCGGTTCAGTGATTTTGATTCCACAGCATTTGACATTTTTCTTTACTGTAAAAAATGTTATGGCGGCAGGTAGCCTAGCGGTTAAGTGTGCTAGGCCAGTAACTGAAAGGTTGCTGGTTCAAATCCCTGAGCTGACTAGATGAAAAATCTGTTGATGTGCCCTTAAGCAAGGCACCTAATCCTAATTGCTCTGGATAAGAGCATCTGCTAAATGAGTTTTAAAAAATGTTGTGCCTGTAAATACAGTAGCAACCTATTACTGTTAGGAAATTATAAATGCTCTTTTCGTATTCTAAAGGCCTCTATTTCTGAGTGCCCCCCCCCCCTCTCTAACATAGTGTGTCTGGACTGAGCAGATATATAATGTCGTGTGTATGGGTGCTAGCGTTGTATATCCGGTATAATGAGATAGCATTTCGGGTCCTTTCCATCGGCCAATCAGGGTGCTCTCACTGCCGGTTCCCTGTGTCGTCGGAAATGAGAAATAGCCCGTCTCCTGATCTCCTTCATCCCTACATCTCCATCTCCATTCACGGCGGTGGGCATCTCTGCACATGACAGCACACAGCTGGGAATGAAGTCTACGTCCTGATCTCCACCCCCCTCTCTATCTCTCTGTAGCTCACCATCTCTCAGTTCTGTCCTTTATTAGGACTTATAATTAATCATAAAGATTTGTATTATTAAGACCTTATTATGTCATAGATTGCTGGTCTCCCTGTAGCACACTTGACTGAAGATAGTGAGAGATTCACAGCCTCAGCAAGAGAGAGGCCTAACAAAGACAATTATTAGACCACAGAGGGAGACAGTCAGGACCGCTGCCAAGTCTGACAATTCATTTGGAATTAATTTATGGCAAGGAAGGAGGCACATTTCCTGTCGTACCTGTGCTTGTAAACCAAGGCTTTTTGTTTGAATTCTACTGTATCAAAACGATCTCTCTGAGTAGAAATTATTCCTTTGTTTCTTATAAGTTCCTCAGCAGGCGACTTTGACATGAACTTTGACATGTTGAATGGAGGTCTCAGTGTTTGTGACGGGGTCCCCTAGGGGCTGGAGGAGTGTCCTGCAGCACTGTTTAGATCAGTGACATACTCTCCCAGTGGCGGTGACACCCCCTGCCCCACTCCGCTCCTCACGGACACACTGTGCACACTAGACGGCTGACATTGGGGCTTTTGCAGCAGTCCAATGACACACCACACAGCCCTCCGTGAAGGCACACATTGCAACTCCAACAGGGTGGCTTAATCGATGGTGACCCCTGCTCTATCTGTGGTGGGTTGTATTAAACGGGGGAAGAAGGAAGTGTCTGTTTCACTATTTCACTGAGATGCTTCCTGACGGCCACAGCTAGGCCTCCCTGGGATGCTGGTGTGTCAGGGCGGTCATTGAGATGCAAGCTGCAAGTTCACTGCCAAACAAGGTGAGACAATCCCATCAGTGCTTTTGGAAAGAGGGGAACTAAGCACATCTAAAATCATGCATTACTGTGAGAAATGCTGACCTAGTGTATTGAATAAAAGTCCATTCATAATGAACTGTGAGAAAGCTGAGCCATGGATGTCATGGATGGAATTCACAGGGGGCTGGTGGCACCTTAATTGGGGAGGGTGGCCTCATAGTAATGGCTGGAACGGAATGAATAGAACAATATCTAACACATCAAATACATGGTTTCTAGGTGTTTGATACCATTCCATTCACTCCATTCCAGCCATTATTATGAGCCTTCCTCCCCTCACCAGCCTCCTGTGATGCCATTATACACTATTCATCATTCACTATTCTTTAAAGCCACCTCAACAGATAATCTTAGAACTGTATTAGTGTTGAATGAAATGAAATGTCTGCATGGAACTCACAACGTAGAGCTCCAGATGTAAGATTTTTATTTGATATTTTGTTGCTGAGAATTTTCATACACCTAAGGAAATGTAAAACTTGTTGTGTATTTGAGGTTTAAAAAAGTTTCTAAAGTTTGCAATTTCCACTTTGAAATTTCAGACTTGACTTTATCAACCGCTACAAAAATGTCCATTTGTCACGTTCGTTGAAGGACGGGTCAGACCAAGCGTGATATGCGTACATGTTTATTGAACTTAATAAACAACACGACAAAACAACAAAGGAAACGAAACGTGAAGTCCAAGGTAGTACAGAACAACAAACCTTACACAGAACAAGATCCCACAATTAGACAGTGCCAATAGGCTGCTTAAGTATGGTCCCCAATCAGAGACAACGAGCGACAGCTGCCTCTGATTGGGAACCACACCGGCCAACATAGAACTAAACACACTAGATCGACAACATAGGAAAAGCACAACAAGGAATATACACACCCTGACTCAACATATAAGCGTCCCCTGAGTCAGGGCGTGACACCATTAAAATAATCCACGTAATAATTCACATTTCCTGTTGCTGTAGGATTCTTTTCCTTCTGTAGCAAACTGGCTCAAATTTCGATCCTTCATCTGTAGAAATGGAGGTAGATTAGAATCGATCATGAGACTGCAGACATCTTCACACATATAATATTGCATATGACCTTGGGTGAATATTGTCCTTGTCTGTAATCTCAGCAGTATTTCCCATTCTTCTTTCAAAATGTTGTAAATGACAACTACCGACTTTCTCCTCTGTTCCCCTAGATTGCTTTCTGTATAGATGTTGAATAATTAATGAATGTTTACTTTGAGACACCACTGGAACTATTGATGTGAGGTAAATTGCTGTTGATAGATGTTGGCAAAAATCTCCAAAAGCTCTCTATATAAATCACAGCGTCGTCAACAACATCGATAATTAAGCTTTGACTGTAATATCTCAGGGGCTGCTGCAAACAAACTAGTAGACGCTCTGCCCTTCAATCCAAACCAATGGCATGTCTCGACACTTTCACAAACATAAAAGAGCTGAGCTACAGTATCTATCAACTCAAACAAGAATCTGTCTCTTCCCACATATCAACACAGAAAAGTAATGCATCTCAAGTTACTCTAATAAACACAAAAACTCTAAACCTCAATGCAAAACCAGCACTAACAGTGTATCATTGCAAGGAGCCTTGATTCAAACCAACACAATTCATGTCTTTCTTCGACAGCAGTGCTTTACTTCCTCTCATGTTAAGCTGGCAGACAGAGCCAATGGAAAGGCTCTGTTTATGTGACATCAAAAGGAAATCCCTGAGTGTGTTTGCAGTCTCAACACTTAGATTTAGATAGAGTTTATAAGTCACATGCACATGGTTGCAGATGTACAGTGCATTCGGAAAGTATTCAGACCCCTTCCCTTTTTCCACATTTTGTTACGTTACAGACTTATTCTAAAATGAATTAAATAAAATACAATCCTCATCAATCTACACACAATACCCCATAATGACAAAACGAAAACAGGTTTTTAGAAATTGCTGCAAATGTATTTTAAATAAAAACAGAAATACCTTATTTACATAAGTATTCAGACCCTCAAAATTGAGCTCAGGTGCATCCTGTTTCCATTGCTGATCCTTGAGATGTTTCTACAAATTGATTGGAGTCCACCTGTGCTAAATTCAATTGATTGGACATGAATTGGAAAGGCACACACCTGTCTATAAGGTCCCACAGTTTACAGTACATGTCAGACTATGTCAAGACACAGATCTGGGGAAGGGTACCAAAACATTTCTGCAGCATTGAAGGTCCCCAAGAACACAGTGGCCTCCATCATTCTTAAATGGAAGTAGTTTGGAACCACCAAGACTCTTCCTAGAGCTGACTGCCCGGGCAAACTGAGCAATTGGGGGAGAAGGGCCTTGGTCAGGGAGGTGACCAACAACCCGATGGTCATTCTGACAGAGCTCCAGAGTTCCTCTGTGGAGATGGGAGAACCTTCCAGAAGGACATCCATCTCTGCAGCACTCCACCAATCAGGCTTTTATGGTAGAGTGGCCAGATGGAAGCCACTCCTCAGTAAAAGGCACGTGACAGCCCGCTTGGAGTTTGCCACAAGGCAGCTAAAGACTCTCAGACCATGAGAAACAAGATTCTCTGGTCTGATGAAACCAAGATTGAACTCTTTGGCCTGAATGCCAAGCGTCACGTCTGGAGGAAACCTGGCACCATCCCTACGGTGAAGCATGGTGGTGGCAGCATCATGCTGTGGGGATGTTTTTCAGCGGCAGGGACTGGGAGACTAGTCAGGATTGAAGGAAAGATGAACTGAGAAAAGTACAGAGGGAACCTTGATGAAAACCTGCTCCAGAGCGCTCATGGTCTCAGACTGGGGCAAAGGTTCACCTTCCAACAGGACAACGACACTAAGCACACAGCCTAGGCAACGCAGGAGTGGCTTCGGGACAAGTCTCTGAATGTCCTTGAGTGGCCCAGCCAGAGCCCGGACTTGAACCCGATCAAACATCTCTGGAGAGACTTGAAAATAGCTGTGCGGCGACGCTCCCTATCCAAACTGACAGAGCTTGAGAAGATCTGCAGAGAAGAATGGGAGAAACTCCCCAAATACAGATGTGCCAAGCTTGTAGCATCATACCCAAGAAGACTCGAGGATATAATCGCTGCCAATGGTGCTTCAACAAAGTACTGAGTACTTATGTAAATGTGATATTTCCAATCTTTTTTTTATACATTTGCACAAATTTCAAAGGGAAGTGAAGGAAAGCTACGGAGAAACAGAGGGGAGAGGATATGAAAGGAGATGTGAAAGTCCAAAGAGGAGACAGAGAGAGGAAAGCCACAGCGGTTAGGGCACCTGAGAAGGAGTTTTTCACACTCTTCCCTTCCTCTTCTCATGCTTATCTCCCCCTCTACTCTTCCTCCTTTCATATTCTCTTCCCTCTGTTTCTCCGTAGCTTTCCTGCCCACCAGGCTTCACTTCGTCTCTTCCCTCTGTTTCTCCGTAGCTTTCCTCCCCACCAGGCTTCACTTCGTCTCTTCCCTCTGTTTCTCCGTAGCTTTCCTCCCCACCAGGCTTCACTTCTTCTTCTCTTGGCTGTCTTCACCACCTTGTGATTCCTAAAGACAGCCTAGAGACTTCAGACTACCTGACGGACCTTAGGTTGACGTTGACTAAATGAGCCATTGCAGGGTTCTGAAATGTGTTAGGATTATGATACAGTATGATGAATAACTATCTGCTGAAAACTTACCAAGCAGAATCTCTTTGCATTTTAGTGCACCAGGCAGTGATGGTTCTACCCTGTGATGGCCTAGACTCATGTTGGTGTTAGCGGGGGCTCCAGACAAGTTACAGGTCAAGGAGACATGGACTGACTACTGAGGTAATGAATCATGAATGACAGTCATGGCCCCTCTGTAGATTACATTGACTTTTCATGTTAGCATTTTCTAAGATCCAACTTGTATCAGGGGAACTGTGCCAGGCAACACATGATGAAAAGATTACCTTAATTTAACCAAAAAGAGAAATGATGCCTATTGCTCCATCATACATAATCTATAGGTGATGGTTATGGAATGTGGTTATTTTAAGGTACTGTTTAGGTCTTAACATCAAGACCTTGTTGTATTATTGAGTGTCATTTGACACGCATCAGTTCATATGCCACACTTTAAGAACGTTCAGAGATTGGTTAAATCCATCAAACATGCAATGTCAACTCTATGTGCACACTCTATGTGCACATCTCAAAAGGTGCTATCTAGAACCTAAAAGGGTTCTTCGGCTGTCCCCCATAGTAGAACCCTTTGAAGAACCCTTTTGGGTTCCATGTAAAACCCTTTCCATGGAAGTCAAAAGGGTTCTACCTGGAACCAAAAAGGGTTCTACCTGGAGACAAGAAGGGTTCTCCTATGGGGACAGCTGTAGAACCCTTTTGGAACCCTTTTTTCTATGAGTGCAGTATTCAAGAACCTGGTGCTTGTGTGTCAAAAGCACTAGCCTATATTTTATACACTAGACTATATTTTATACGCTAGACTATATTTTATACGCTAGACTATATTTTATACGCTAGACTATATTTTATACACTAGCCTATATTTTAAACGCTAGACTATATTTTATACGCTAGACTATATTTTATACACTAGCCTATATTTTATACGCTAGACTATATTTTATACACTAGCCTATATTTTATACACTAGCCTATATTTTATACACTAGACTATATTTTATACACTAGACTATATTTTATACACTAGTCTATATTTTATACACTAGACTATATTTTATACACTAGACTATATTTTATACACTAGACTATATTTTATACACTAGACTATATTTTATACACTAGTCTATATTTTATACACTAGACTATATTTTATACACTAGACTATATTTTATACACTAGACTATATTTTATACACTAGACTATATTTTATACACTGTACCTGTCAAGTACACCAAGGCCCTACTACTGTATGTCCTGTTGTGTGACTGTTAATGGTTATAATCCTGTTTTCATACGTGAGTCTGTGATGTCCTAGTAAACACAGAGGCCATTGTTCTGAGATGCTTAAATTCTGCAGGTAATGCTAGAAACAAGGAAGTGGGATGCCTCTGTAATGCTAGAAACAAGGAAGTTGGCAGCACCACCCTGACTCTTCAGCTTGGAGAGGATGCTGTAGACTGTGAAATATGAAGGTCACTGAATTCACTTCCAAAGACCAGTATCTCTGGCAGAATTTCAAACAAATCGACTGTTCTGGTTTCCTCCAAGTGACGTACTGTCATCTCCCACTCCAACCAACACAGGACTGACTCAGTCTTTCACTTCCCCGTACATTGATTCTCATGAGCACATGCACACACACATACACTGAGTGTACAAAACATTAGGAACACCTTCCTAATATTAAGTTGCACTCCCTTTTGCCCTCAGAATAGCCTCAATTTGTCGGGGCATGGACTCTACAAGGTGTCGAAAGCATTCCACAGGGATGCTGGCCCATGTTGACTCCAATGCTTCCCACAGTTGTGTCAAGTTGGCTGGATGTCCTTTAGGTGGTGGACCATTCTTGATACACACGGGAAACTGTTGAGCGTGAAAAACCCAGCAGTGTTGCAGTTCTTGACACACTCAAATCGGTGCGCCTGGCTACCATACCCCGTTCAAAGGCACTTACTGTAAATCTTTTGTCTTGCCCATTCACCCTCTGAATGGCATACATACACAATCCATGTCTCAATTGTCTCAAGGCTTAGATATCCTTCTTTAACCTGTCTCCTCCACTTCATCTACACTGATTGAAGTGGATTTAACAGGTGACATCAAAAAGGGATCATAGCTTTCACCTGGATTCACCTGGTCAATCAATGTCATACAAACACACAGTCACACATTCATTCCTTCATTCATACACACTCAACTGGTTGCAGCTCTGAGTGCATCATATCCCCATCCTTCATCCCTCCTTGCGTCTGACACAAGCATATTATGATTAACAACCTCTGCATAGAGGCCTTTGGGCTCTCATGGGTTTTCACCTTAAAAAGCAGCCCAACCTCGGACTCACAACGTGGAATTTATGCAAAAATCGGGGTGCATTTAGCCTCTGTCAGCAGGCACACGTAGCAGACTGTATACACCAGCCTATATCTCACTATAAGAGCTTTGCCTTAGCGGGACTCTGGGAATGCAAATGTAGGCAGATCTCAGTCTGACGGCTTTATGCTGGTTCCTCTCTCAGCCTCGGGCGCATCCACAGTGAGGTGTAGGCCTCGGAAAATAACAAAACTATCTGCCTTCCAATGAAAAGGCATTCTGCTGGACTAAATCATCTGTTTGATATGCACCAGGTGTCTTCAACCAAGCAGAGCGCTTTCGCTGAAAATCTGCGAGGTCCCATGCATTGCATATATAGTAGACTTTGCTTAGGCTTACTTCGAGAATATGACTGAAACTTTTCATTGCTAATTTTGGGCTTTGATAGGTGGACAGCTCTGAGCATGGCTGACTAATGTGGCAATGTAGAGAGGGCCTTTAGCTAACCCCAATCTGTACATCTTTAATTAGCGCTCTCTGTAATCTACTGCTTTAAGGGATCGTTAATTCATGAATGCTGCAGCCAAGCGGAGGACGGGACCAGCAGCTCTCAGAGAACTCAACTCATCTTCAAACTCTTGACCAACCTCAATTGACCTCACAGCTTGTCCTTCTGGATGTGTTCAAATGTTGTATGTCAGAAGAAGATGACTGACTCTTCCCATTGGACAGGGTCTAAAGGCTGAGGCATGCCTGGCTCTCTTTATGATCCATAAGTAATGTTCCTTTCTCAATATCACTTCTTTCCCCTCTCGCTCTCCTTCTCATGTTGTTGAATCTCTCACCTTTTTTTTCCTTCCAACCACAGAATATCACAATGGCAGCCGTGATGACCGCTGTGCGGAGAGTTGGACCCGAAACATAATCTGGACATGTCTGCAGTGATTAGTGTGTTAACGTCACCACCTTTGTTATGGCTGAAGGATGTAATGCAGAACGTTCTGTGGCTGTTCTGAGGAGGATACTGTCCCCTCGTTGTGTTCATAACAAACAAAGGTTGAGTTTAAATAGGACAAGTTGCACCTGACCAGAGCATGTGCAGCTGCTATTTAAATAGGACACGTTGCACCTGACCAGAGCATATGCAGCTGTTGCCTGTCACAGTGGTACTCTTTTTTCTACATCCCTTTATTGATGCTCCTGGATATTTCTGGCACCGATACCCCAAAAGAGGCAGTTTATATTTAAACTATGGCCTTAACTGTGGTACAGTAGTTCAGGTGAGTTGATGTGTCAGTGGTGAATAATTGGTCTTAGTCCATCATGATCAAGTGATTTACTGTACACTGTTTAAATTGCTTGTTTAGACTTAGCCCAACACATCAAACCTTTCATCAAATAGAACCACATTACGGCGTAGTCAACACACATCACGTTCTCCCTCTGACAAAAGCCATTATGGGATGGGATAACCAACACTCTTAGGCCCTGTGACACAGACCTTTACATTGGCTTTTCCGACACACTTTTAATAGCCCCCTCCACACACAGAGGACGAGTCATCTGACAGGGCGATCGCTGGCAGCCTGTCACACAGCATGGTGGTGAGTTGGGACCTTCGACCATATCACTGAAAACTCACTCCCCCTCAAAGGCTATGTGATGAGAGGTCAGATGCATTAACTACGCTCTCATCTCTGTCTCCTCAGAGAACTCTCTTCAAAGGGATTTGTGTGTGTGGTTAGGAGAGAGAGAAATGTGTGTGCGCTGCTGTTGGGCTTTGCGTAATAGCAGTGTGTTCAGATATGGGGGTGAAAATAAGTAAAGTTCCAACGTTTCAACATGGAGGTGTCATGGGAGTTGAAGCAGTGGGTCTTGGAGAACATCACAGAACATCACAGACTCCAGGCTACTTGGGTTCCACAGTGTCCATCCCCTCTACCCCACTATCTCCCGGTTTCAGTTCTTCTCACATATAGAGAGGCCATCTGAGAAGGTTGTGTCATGGCGGTGAGCTGAAGTGACTCAGGATGTCTCGAGGGGTCTGGAAGCAAGATTACTCACCTCTATTCAGTGGCTGGCATCCATGTTGCAACAACACGTGTATCGCACATGATGTGACAAATGGCATGGTTGCATGTGAGGAGGGTGTTCTCCATGCGTGTCGCATTTCAAACGGGTTCAAGACAATCAGCGCCAAGCCAAATGTTCACCCTCTAGCTTCGTACTGATTTTGTGTGTGTGTGTGTGTCTGGAATATGAGTGTTTATATAATATATGTGCTCTCCGCAGTTATGATAAATTGCCCTATTTAGCGCAAGTCATACACATTTTTCACAGGCCCACCCAATCAGATTGAGTAAAAAACAATAATAATATACACTACCGTTCAAAAGTTTGGGGTCACTTAGAAATGTCCTTGTTTTTTAAAGAAAAGCAATTTTTTGACCTTCTAGGCAGAGTTGCAAAGCAAAAGCCATATCTCAGACTGCCCATCTTAATCTTTTCTTTTTATTGGCCAGTCTGAGATATGGCTTTTTCTTTGCAACTCTGCCTAGAAGGTCAGCATCCCGAAGTCGCCTCTTCACTGTTGACGTTGAGACTGGTGTTTTGCAGGTACTATTTAATGAAGCTGCCAGATGAGGCGCCTGTTTCTCAAACTAGACACTCTAATGTATTTGTCCTCTTGCTCAGTTGTGCACCGGGGCCTCCCACTCCTCTTTCTATTTTGGTTAGAGCCAGTTTGCGCTGTTCTGTGAAAGGAGTAGTACACAGGGTTGTACGAGATCTTCAGTTTCTTGGCAATTTCTCGCATGGAATAGCCTTCATTTCTCAGAACAAGAATAGACTGACGAGTTTCAGAAAAAAGTTATTTGTTTCTGGCCATTTTGAGCCTGTAATTGAACCCACAATTGCTGATGCTCCAGATACTCAACTAGTCTCAAGAAGGCCAGTTGTATTGCTTCTTTAATTAGCACAACAGTTTTCAGCCTTTTAAAATGATAAACTTGGACTTCAGCTGTGCTAACATAATTGCAAAAGGGGTTTCTAATGATCAATTAGACTTTTAAAATGATAAACTTGGAATAGCAAACACAACGTGCCATTGGAACACAGGACTGATGGTTGCTGATAATGGGCCTCTGTACGCCTATGTAGATATTCCATTAAAAATCAGCCGTTTCCAGCTACAATAGCCATTTACAACATTAACAATGTCTACACTGTATTTCTGATCAATTTGATATTATTTTAATGGACAAAAAAATTGCCTCCTGAAAACCCCCATCACCTAACGAATACCCCCATCACCTCCTGAATACCACCAACACCCCCTGAATACCCCCATCACCTGAATACCCCTAAATCCCCCCATACCTGAATACCACCATCACCTCTTGCATACCCCCATCACCCTCTAAATACCCTATCACCCTGAATACCCCCTCCACTCCTGAATACCCCATTCTACCTCCAACATCCATCAATACCCCCATCCACCCCCTTTTACCACCTCGAAATACCCCACAATTAAACCCCCCTACCCCCAGCCACCCCTCAAATGCTCTTATCCACTCCCCTCCTACCCCCCCCCCCCAAATACCCCCTCTTGTCCTCCCTACTACCCTTAGAAGCTCTCCCATCCCCCTCAAATACCCCCCACCCACCCTTCTGTTCTATATGCAACTTTACACTGACACCATCAACACCCCTTTTCCTCTGTACCCATTGCCATGACTACATCATTGTGTGTGTGAAAGAATCTCCCTGTATTTAGCGCCATCCATCATTGCTTCATTTCTGACCAGTTTCCCAGTCCCTGCCAATTAAAAACATCCCCACAGCATGATGCTGCCACCACCATGCTTCACTGTGGGGATGGTGTTCTCAGGGCGATGAGAGGTTTTGGGTTTGCGCCAGACATAGCGTTTTCCTTGATGGCCAAAAAGCTCAATTTTAGTCTCATCTGACCAGAGTACCTTCTTCCATATGTTTGGGGAGTCTCCCACATGCCTTTTGGCGAACACCAAACATGTTTGCTTATTTTTTTGTTTAAGCAAGGGCTTTTTTTCTGGCCACTCTTCCGTAAAGCCCAGCTCTGCGGAGTGTACTGCTTAAAGTGGTCCTATGGACAGATACTTCAATCTCAACTGTGGAGCTTTGCAGCTCCTTCAGGGTTATCTTTGGTCTCTTTGTTGCCTCTCTGATTAATGCCCTCCTTGCCTGGTCCGTGAGTTTTGGTGGGCAGCCCTCTCTTGGCAGGTTTGTTGTGGTGCCATATTCTTTCAATTTTTTTATTATGGATTTAATGGTGCTCCGTGGGATGTTCAAAGTTTCTGATATTTTTTTATAACCCAACCTTGATCTTTACATCTAGACAACTTTGTCCCTGACCTGTTTGGAGAGCTCCTTGGTCTTTATGGTGTCACTTGCTTGGTGGTGCCCCCTTGCTTAGTGGTGTTGCAGACTCTGGGGCCTTTCAGAACAGGTGTATATATACTGAGATCATGTGACACATAGATTGCACACAGGTGGACTTTATTTAACTAATTATGTGACTTCTGAAGGTAATTGGTTGCAACAGATCTAATTTCGGGGCTTCATAGCAAAGTGGGTGAATACATATGCACGCACCACTATTCCGTTATTTTTATTTTTTTATTTTTTTTCATTTCACTTCAACAATTTGGACTATTTTGTGTATGTCCATTACATGAAATCCAAATTAAAATAAATTAAAATTACACATTGTAATGCAACAAAATAGGAAAAACGCCAAGGGGGATGAATACTTTTGCAAGGCACTGTATGTAAATTGTACTATGATGATTATAACAACACCTTTTCCCAACCCCAGGTTCACTTAGGGTGCTTGATCCTTCTGTCACTGTTGATTGATTAGCCTATCAGAGCTTGGTTTATAGTCCACGGAACTGTAACTTAGAAAGATACAAATATTACGAAAAATTCTGAAATACATAATGAGAGGACATTTAAACAATGAAAGTATTAGAAGCCTAGGGGAGAATATATAAAGACACCAAACTACAGTGGGGAAAAAAAGTATTTAATCAGCCACCAATTGTGCAAGTTCTCCCACTTAAAAAGATGAGAGAGGCCTGTAATTTTCATCATAGGTACACGTCAACTATGACAGACAAATTTAGAATTTTTTTCTCCAGAAAATCACATTGTAGGATTTTTAATGAATTTATTTAAAATAAGTATTTGGCCACCTACAAACAAGCAAGATTTCTTTAACAGGCTCCTCTGTCCTCCACTCGTTACCAGTATTAATGGCACCTGTTTGAACTTGTTATCAGTATAAAAGACACCTGTCCACAACCTCAAACAGTCACACTCCAAACTCCACTATGGCCAAGACCAAAGAGCTGTCAAAGGACACCAGAAACAAAATTGTAGACCTGCACCAGGCTGGGAAGACTGAATCTGCAATAGGTAAGCAGCTTGGTTTGAAGAAATCAACTGTGGGAGCAATTATTAGGAAATGGAAGACATACAAGACCACTGATAATCTCCCTCGATCTGGGGCTCCACGCAAGATCTCACCCCATGGGGTCAAAATGATCACAAAAACGGTGAGCGAAAATCCCAGAACCACACGGGGGGACCTAGTGTGGTCCTCTGTAGCTCAGCTGGTAGAGCACGGCGCTTGTAACGCCAAGGTAGTGGGTTCGATCCCCGGGACCACCCATACACAAAAAAATGTATGCACGCATGACTGTAAGTCGCTTTGGATAAAAGCGTCTGCTAAATGGCATATTATATTATTTTATATTATATTATTATAGTGAATGACCTGCAGAGAGCTGGGACCAAAGTAACAAAGCCTACCATCAGTAACACACTACGCCGCCAGGGACTCAAATCCTGCAGTGCCAGACGTGTCCCCCTGCTTAAGCCAGTACATGTCCAGGCCCATCTGAAGTTTGCTAGAGTGCATTTGGATGATCCAGAAGAGGATTGGGAGAATGTCATATGGTCAGATGAAACCAAAATAGAACTTCTTGGTAAAAACTCAACTCGTCGTGTTTGGAGGACAAAGAATGCTGAGTTGCATCCAAAGAACACCATACCTACTGTGAAGCATGGGGGTGGAAACATCATGCTTTGGGGCTGTTTTTCTGCAAAGGGACCAGGACGACTGATCCATGTAAAGGAAAGAATGAATGGGGCCATGTATCGTGAGATTTTGAGTGAAAACCTCCTTCCATCAGCAAGGGCATTGAAGATGAAACGTGGCTGGGTCTTTCAGCATGACAATGATCCCAAACACACCGCCCGGGCAACAAAGGAGTGGCTTCGTAAGAAGCATTTCAAGGTCCTGGAGTGGCCTAGCCAGTCTCCAGATCTCAACCCCATAGAAAATCTTTGGAGGGAGTTGAAAGTCTGTGTTGCCCAGCGACAGCCCCAAAACATCACTGCTCTAGAGGAGATCTGCATGGAGGAATGGGCCAAAATACCAGCAACAGTGTGTGAAAACCTTGTGAAGACTTACAGAAAACGTTTGACCTGTGTCATTGTCAACAAAGGGTATATAACAAAGTATTGAGAAACTTTTGTTATTGACCAAATACTTATTTTCCACCATCATTTGCAAATACATTCATTAAAAATCCTACAATGTGATTTTCTGGAGAAAATAAATTCTCATTTTGTCTGTCATAGTTGACGTGTACCTATGATGAAAATTACAGGCCTCTCTCATCTTTTTAAGTGGGAGAACTTGCACAATTGGTGGCTGACTAAATACTTTTTCCCCCCACTGTATATCAAAACACAATGCGTAAGACTTGCAAAATAGATGAAGCTTGATGCTTTTCATAGCCGTGTTTGTTCCATTGAGCCATGACGCCAGCGACATGACAGCTGCACGCTTTTACGCAGCAGCAAAACCATCCATTTGAGTGACAGTTTTAAGTAGGTTTGCCTGTCTTGTCTTTGAGGGGGCAATAGAATACAAAAACGACCTTTCCATCTAAAAAATGTATGAGTGGCCCTATGCAATTACCTCCTGTGTCAAACGTATCATCGACAACAGGGATGGGCAACTTGTTGGCTGCTTTTCCTTCACTCTGTGGTCCAACTCATCCCAAACCATCTCAATTGGGTTGAGGTCGGGTGATTGTGGAGGCCAGGTCATCTGATGCAGCACTCTCCTTCTTGGTCAAATATCCCTTACACAGCCTGGAAGTGTGTTTTGGGTCATTGTCCTGTTGAAAAACAAATTATAGTCCCACTAAGCGCAAACCAGATTGGATGGCGTATGGCTGCAGAATGCTGTGGTAGCCATGCTGGTTAAGTGTGTCTTGAATTCTAAATAAATCACAGACAGTGTCCCCAGCAAAGCACCCCCACACATCACACCTCCTCCTCCTTGCTTCACGGTGGGAACCACACATGTGGAGATCATCCGTTCACCTACTCTGCGTCTCACAAAGACACGGCGGTTGGAACCAAAATCTCAAATTTGGACTCATCAGACCAAAGGACAGATTTCCACCGGTCTAATGTCCATTGCTTGTGTTTCTTGGCCCAAGCAAGTCTCTTCTTCTTATTGGTGTCCTTTAGTAGTGGTTTCTTTGCAGCAATTCGACCATGAAGGCCTGATTCACACAATCTCCCCTGAACAGTTGATGTTGAGATGTGTCTGTTACTTTTTATATGGGCTGCAATTTCTGAGGCTGGTAACTCTAATGAACTTATCCTCTGGAGCAGAGGTATCAAATCAAATCAAATCAAAATGTATTTGCCACATGCGCCGAATACAACAGGTGTAGACATTACAGTGAAATGCTTACTTACAAGCCCTTAACCAACAATGCAGTTTTTAAGATTTTTATTTTTTTAAAGCAAATAATCAAAGAGCAGCAGTAAAATAAAATAACAGTAGGGAGGTTATATACAGGGGGTACCGGTACAGAGTCAATGTGCGGGGGCACCGGTTAGTCGAGGTAATTGAGGTAATATGTACATGTGGGTAGAGTTAAAGTGACTATTCATAAATAATAAACAGAGTAGCAGCAGTGTAAAAGAGGGGGCTGGGGTGGGGTGGGGGGGGGCAATGTAAATAGTCTGGGTAGACATGATTAGCTGTTCAGGAGTCTTATGGCTTTGGGGTAGAAGCTGTTAAGAAGCCTTTTGGACCTAGACTTGGCGCTCCGGTACTGCTTGCCGTGTGGTAGCAGAGAGAACAGTCTATGACTAGGGTGGCTGGAGTCTTTGATAATTTTTAGGGCCTTCCTCTGACATCGCCTGGTATAGAGGTCCTGTATGGCAGGAAGCTTGGCCCCAGTGATGTACTGGGCAGTACGCACTACCCTCTGTAGTGCCTTGCGGTCAGAGGCCAAGCAGTTGCCATACCAGGCGGTGATGCAACCAGTCAGGATGCTCTCGATGGGTCTTCCTTTCCTGGGTCTTCGATTCCTGTGGCGGTCCTCATGAGAGCCAGTTTCATCATAGCGCTTGATGGTTTTGCGACTGCACTTGAAGAAACGTTCAAAGTTCTTGAAATGTTCCATATTGACTGACCTTCATGCCTTAAAGTAATGATGGACTGTCGTTTCTCTTTACTTATTTGAGCTGTTTTGCCATAATATGGACCTTGTCACAACACAACTGATTGGCTCAAACGCATTAAGAAGAAAATAAATTCCACAAATTAACTTTTAACAAGGCACACCTGTCATCAAGGCAAAGGGTGGCTACATTGAAGAATCTCAAATATAAAATGTATTTTGATTTGTTTAACACTTTTTTGTTTACTACATGATTCCATATGTGTTATTTCATAGTTTTGATGTCTTCACTATTATTCTACAATGTAGAAAATAGTAAAAATAAAGAAAAACCCTTGAATGAGTAGGTGTGTCCAAACTTTTGACTGGTACTGTATATCTTGGACAATCAAATTAGTATGATATGTTACGTTTGTTATGGTTACATAAAACAGAAGTTTACTTCTAATTACCATTTATTTTTTATTTTTTATTTCACCTTTATTTAACCAGGTAAACCAGTTGAGAACAAGTTCTCATTTACAACTGCGACCTGGCCAAGATAAAGCAAAGCAGTGCGATAAAAACAACAACACAGTTACATATGGGGTAAAACAAAACAAAGTCAAAAATACAACAGAAATACAATTAATATACAGTGTGCAAATTTAGCAAGTTATGGAGGTAAGGCAATAAAATAGGCTATAGTGCAAAATAATTACAATTTAGTATTAACACTGGAATGATGTGCAAGAGATGATGTGCAAATAGAGATACTGGGTACAAATGAGCAAAATAAATAACAATATAGGGATGAGGTAGTTGGGCGGGCTAATTTCAGATGGGCTGTGTACAGGTGCAGTGATCGGTAAGGTGCTCTGACAACTGATGCTTAAAGTTAGTGAGGGAGATAAGTGTCTCCAGCTTCAGAGATTTTTGCAATTTGTTCCAGTCATTGGCAGCAGAGAACTGGAAGGAATTGCGGCCAAAGGAGGTGTTGGCTTTGGGGATGACCAGTGAGATATACCCGCTGGAGCGCAGACTACGGGTGGGTGTTGCTATGGTGACCAATGAGCTAAGATAAGGCGGGGATTTGCCTAGCAGTGATTTATAGATGGCCTGGAGCCAGTGGGTTTGGCGACGAATATGTAGTGAGGACCAGCCAACAAGAGCGTACAGGTCACAGTGGTGGGTATTATATGGGGCTTTGGAGACAAAACGGATGGCACTGTGATAGACAACATCCAATTTGCTGAGTAGAGTGTTGGAGGCTATTTTGTAAATGACATCGCCGAAGTCAAGGATCGGTAGGATAGTCAGTTTTACGAGGGCATGTTTGGCAGCATGAGTGAAGGAGGCTTTGTTGCGAAATAGGAAACCGATTCTAGATTTAACTTTGGATTGGAGATTCTTAATGTGAGTCTGGAAGGAGAGTTTACAGTCTAACCAGACACCTAGATATTTGTAGTTGTCCACATACTCTAGGTCAGACCCGTCTAGAGTAGTGATTCTAGTCGGGTGGGCGGGTGCAAGCAGCGTTCGGTTGAAGAGCATGCATTTAGTTTTACTAGTGTTTAAGAGCAGTTGGAGGCTACTGAAGGAGTGTTGTATGGAATTGAAGCTCGTTTGGAGGTTTGTTAACACAGTGTCCAATGAAGGGCCAGATGTATACAAAATGGTGTCGTCTGCGTAGAGGTGGATCTGAGAGTCACCAGCAGCAAGAGCGACGTCATTGATATACACAGAGAAAAGAGTTGGCCCAAGAATTGAACCCTGTGGCACCCCCATAGAGACTGCCATAGGTCCAGACAACAGGCCCTCCGATTTGACACATTGAACTCTATCTGAGAAGTAGTTGGTGAACCAGGCGAGGCAGTCATTTGAGAAACCAAGGCTATTTAGTCTGCCAATAAGAATGCGGTGGTTGACAGAGTCGAAAGCCTTGGCCAGGTCAATGAAAACGGCTGCACAGTACTGTCTATTATCGATCGCGGTTATAATATCATTTAGGACCTTGAGCGTGGCTGAAGTGCACCCATGACCAGCTCGGAAACCGGATTGCATAGCGGAGAAGGTACGGTGGGATTCGAAATGGTCGGTGATCTGTTTGTTGACTTGGCTTTCAAAAACTTTTGAAAGGCAGGGCAGGATGGATATGGGTCTGTAACAGTTTGGATCTAGAGTGTCACCCCCTTTGAAGAGGGGGATGACCGCGGCAGCTTTCCAATCTCTGGGGATCTCAGACGTTACGAAAGAGAGGTTGAACAGGCTAGTAATAGGGGTTGCGACAATTTCGGCGGCTAGTTTTAGAAAGAAAGGGTCCAGATTGTCTAGCCCAGATGATTTGTAGGGGTCCAGATTTTGCAACTCTTTTAGAACATCAGCTGTCTGGATTTGTGTGAAGGAGAAGCGGGGGGGGCATGGGCAAGTTGCAGCGGAGGGTGCAGAGCTGGTGGCCGGGGTAGTGGTAGCCAGGTGGAAAGCATGGCCAGCCGTAGCAAAATGCTACGGCAAGACTGACCCAATCTCAATGCAACCTTCATAAGATTAGCATCAAGATATAATGGTATCCTACTTGTTAAAAAAAATAAGGAAAATCATATGATGCATGATGTATTACATTGTACTGTAATTACCAAGTTTATTGAAATGTAGGCCTATTTACAATGTATACAACGTTACCCCAAGTATTTAAAGTGGAGCGATGGGAGGGTATTGGTGTTGATAAGCGGGTTGGCAGCGGGCCGCATTGCTAGTCTCGTTTACCTTTGCTCTTTTTGAAATTGATGTGGATAGAATAATACCCGAGCGGGAGAGCTGTGGGAAAAAGTGTAATCCGGGAGTTTGTCCGCCTCCACCGAAGAAGCCCGCATTCTAAACGCACTTTGGAGTCGGTCTCTGTGCGCGGAGCTCTGTGTTCTGTCCACACATCGAATAGGAAAGGAGAGAGGTTGAGTGAGAGAAGGCGAGTGAAAGAGAGAGAGAGAGAGAGAGAGAGAGAGAGAGAGAGAGAGAGAGAGAGAGAGAGAGAGAGAGAGAGAGAGAGAGAGAGAGAGAGGGGGAGGGAGGGAGGGAGAGAGGGGAAATAATCAGGAAGAACTCTCAGTGCACCTTTTAGATCTCCGATTTGCAGATTTGCTGATAAAACGTCAGTTATCTGTTCATCAAATACAGTTCGTGGAAAACTGCGAGTGCATGGGAATCTTTAACTAGTTTTTTCTTCATCAGGGTATCTCGCCTTGATTTCGTATAAAAACCAACACGAAAGTGAGCTGTAATACTAGGCTAGTGAAAGCTCTTGCGGCTCCCTTTGGCATTTTGACGTCTAGGCTACTACAACTACTATTGCTGACTTCTGCCTGTGGATCTTACCGATATATCTTGTAAAAGGTATGATTCTGCTTATATTGTTATCATTAACATGGCAAAATAGTGTATTTTTGTGGCACAATCTTGTTACACCAAGTTTAGTCCACTCGATGGAGCTGTGAGATACAATGTGGGCTCATGTCTTGGCCATCCTATATTCTGCATAGGCTATTCTTTGTTATACGGATCTACTGGGATTAGTAGACCATTCTGTCTGAGATTAAAATGGTAAAGCCTTGATGGCGACTTCTATTGAGAATATTTTAGCTTTGAGAATATCTCAATTTGTAGGAATTGGTTTTCCTGCTTGCTCTTTCTTGCTTGCCTGCCTGCCACAAGAATACGTGGTCGTTTGCCAATGTTTCCAAATATGCACTTGAAACTAGTGTACAACGTGCCTAAACCCGCATAAATTGATCCATGTCGGCAATAGCATGCCTAGACTAGCCTACTGGAGGTATATTTGCCCTACTCCGGAGTTATTCATTGCGCCAAATGCATTCACGTAGACCTATGCGGGTTATTTGTGCAGGTTGTGCCGTAGCATTGGGATTTATAATATGCGGATTCCATATGGATTAGGGAATAGAGGTTTTCTATTGAATTTCTAATATGTGGATTCCAACTATGGATTAGGGAATAGGGGGTCTATATTGAATTATTATGTTCTGTAAGCCTAGTCATTAATATATTACATTAAATAAACTGATGATACCGTCGAAAACAATAGAAATCACACAACAGTCCGTTTACAAGTAGCCTTCCTATAGTAAATCTGACAAGAATAGTTGCCTTCCAAATGGGTAAGGATGCACTAAAGGCGGCAACAAATTGTATAGGCTACCGCCGTGACCATCGCTCCATCATTTCTTTCTTATAACAATTAGCATAGTTTACCAAATTGATATACTAGACCTAAATTATTAGTTATCATATTTAGCCTACTGTCTTATTGATTTCTTGTTCAAGGTAATTTTAATATAGGCTGATATTAAACAATAATTCATAATTATACAATGTTCCTATGGAAATTATGGTATAAACTTAGGTCCTATGGTAAATTAGTCCATTATAATCTTGCCTAGATGTTTGCGCGTCTGCTTCCTTTCGGACTACATTGATGGTGAGTAGTCCAGCACCGTTAATTTCGCTTCCCTCCTGCTTCACTGGATGCTTCCCTTACCCGCGGTGTCTCGGCGCATAGCAGGCTATGCACACTCAAGATCTCCTCTCTTCCTTCTTATTTCAAAGGTCGGGGAACCGTCCATCCCCTTCACTAGTCTAAAACGTATACATGTTTTATCTCATGCTCTAAGGAGAATTATATAGCCTGGTGTAGTCACCTTATAGAGCCTTGTAAAAGATTCCGGATGCTAATTGTTCATAAAATGCTATGCACATGACATATCTGCATAATGTCCACTACAGTACCAACTACCAAACATGAAATATGTGAAAAGTCATTATCCCTGCAGAGAATCAGTTAAAATTAATATTCTGCTTCCTCCTTTCCCTCCAATCAAGTGCATAGGCATTGCAACCACTCACCAGGGGAATAATTGATATGAAATGTATTACTATGGTCATATTATACAGTGAGGGAAAAAAGTATTTGATCCCCTGCTGATTTTGTACGTTTGCCCACTGACAAAGACATGATCAGTCTATAATTTTAATGGTAGGTTTATTTGAACAGTGAGAGACAGAATAACAACAAAAAAATCCAGAAAAACGCATGTCAAAAATGTTATAAATTGATTTGCATTTTAATGAGGGAAATAAGTATTTGACCCCTCTGCAAAACATGACTTAGTACTTGGTGGCAAAACCCTTGTTGGCAATCACAGAGGTCAGACGTTTCTTGTAGTTGGCCACCAGGTTTGCACACATCTCAGGAGGGATTTTGTTCTACTCCTCTTTGCATAGCTTCTCCAAGTCATTAAGGTTTTGAGGCTGACATTTGGCAACTCGAACCTTCAGCTCCCTCCACAGATTTTTTATGGGATTAAGGTCTGGAGACTGGCTAGGCCACTCCAGGACCTTAATGTGCTTCTTCTTGAGCCACTCCTTTGTTGCCTTGGCCGTGTGTTTTGGGTCATTGTCATGCTGGAATACCCATCCACGACCCATTTTCAATGCCCCTGCTGAGGGAAGGAGGTTCTCACCCAAGATTTGACGGTACATGGCCCCGTCCATCGTCCCTTTGATGCAATTAAGTTGTCCTGTCCCCTTAGCAGAAAAACACCCCCAAAGCATAATGTTTCCACCACCATGTTTGACGGTGGGGATGGTGTTCTTGGGGTCATAGGCAGCATTCCTCCTCTTCCAAACACGGCGAGTTGAGTTGATGCCAAAGAGCTCGATTTTGCTCTCATCTGACCACAACACTTTCACCCAGTTCTCCTATGAATCATTCAGATGTTCATTGGCAAACTTCAGACGGCCCTGTATATGTGCTTTCTTGAGCAGGGGGACCTTGCGGGCGCTGCAGGATTTCAGTCCTTCATGGCGTAGTGTGTTACCAATTGTTTTCTTGGTGACTATGGTCCCAGCTGCCTTGAGATCATTGACAAGATCCTCCCGTGTAGTTCTGGGCTGATTCCTCACCGTTCTCATGATCATTGCAACTCCACGAGGTGAGATCTTGCATGGAGCCCCAGGCCAAGGGAGATTGACAGTTATTTTGTGTTTCTCCATTTGCAAATAATCGCACCAACTGTTGTCACCTTCTCACCAAGCTGCTTGGCGATGGTCTTGTAGCCCATTCCAGCCTTGCGTAGGTCTACAATCTTGTCCCTGACATCCTTGGAGAGCTCTTTGGTCTTGGCCATGGTGGAGAGTTTGGAATCTGATTGATTGATTGCTTCTGTGGACAGGTGCCTTTTATACAGTTAACAAGCTGCGATTAGGAGCACTCCCTTTAAGAGTGTGCTCCTAATCTCAGCTCGTTACCTGTATAAAAGACACCTGGGAGCCAGAAATCTTTCTGATTGAGAGGGGGTCAAATACTTATTTCCCTCATTAAAATGCTAATCAATTTATAACATTTTTGACATGCGTTTTTCTGGATTCTTTTTGGTGTTATTCTGTCTCTCACTGTTCAAATAAACCTACCATTAAAATTATAGACTGATCATTTCTTTGTCAGTGGGCAAACGTACAACATCAGCAGGGGATCAAATACTTTTTTCCCTCACTGTATTATAATTAACGTGAATTACTACATATTATTATTACGCTATTATTACAGTGAGAGCAAGTTGTGTTAAATTTCCAATAATTCCAACCCTTTAGGAAGCAGAGGAAGCACACCACACCAGAATCATGGGACACTTTCAGCTCTCCCCCATGCTCTCCCTTGGCCTTCGGCTTGTGGTTGTCGTAGCAATCCTGTTTCTCAAATTCCAACATGTGACGGCTATGTCCTCGGACGTGGACTTGGATCATTTTGTGTCTCCAACTGCCAGCGGCAACGTTACTGTGTGCACCACAGCAGGCACAGCATGCGAAAAAGGGGTAATTCTGCCTATCTGGGAACCTCAGAATCCCTCGTTTGGGGACAAAGTGGCACGGGCGACAGTCTACTTCGTGGCCCTGGTGTACATGTTCCTTGGAGTGTCCATCATCGCTGACCGTTTCATGGCGTCCATTGAGGTCATCACCTCTCAGGAGAAAGAGATCACCATCAAGAGACCCAATGGAGAGACCACCACCACCACCGTGCGGATCTGGAACGAGACAGTGTCCAACCTCACGCTCATGGCCCTGGGTTCTAGTGCCCCTGAGATCCTACTGTCCGTCATTGAGGTTTGCGGCCATGGTTTTGATGCGGGAACCTTGGGTCCTAGCACCATCGTGGGCAGCGCCGCCTTCAACATGTTTGTCATCATCGGCATCTGTGTGTACGTAGTGCCGGACGGGGAGGTCCGTAAGGTCAAGCACCTGCGCGTCTTCTTCGTCACAGCCACCTGGAGCATCTTTGCCTACATCTGGCTCTACCTGATCCTGGCTGTCATCTCCCCTGGCATAGTGCAGGTGTGGGAGGGCCTGCTCACCCTCTTCTTCTTCCCCATCTGCGTGTTGTTCGCCTGGGTCGCTGACCGACGCCTGCTCTTCTACAAGTACGTCTACAAGCGCTACCGTACTGGCAAGCAGCGAGGCATGATCATTGAGACGGAGGGCGACCGCCCGCTCCCATCCAAAGTTGACATTGAGATGGACGGAAAGATGCTAAACTCTCATGCAGCGGACTTCCTGGATGGGCCTCTGGGGCTGGAGCTGAACGTGAAGGACCTGGATGAGGAGGAGACCCGCCGCGACATGGCCAAGATCCTCAAGGAGCTGAAGCAGAAGCACCCAGACAAGGAGATGGAGCAGCTGATTGAACTGGCCAACTACCAGGTGTTGAGTTCGCAGCAGAAGAGCAGGGCCTTCTACCGCTGCCAGGCCACCAGGCTCATGACCGGCGCTGGGAACATCCTGAAGAAGCATGCGGCTGACCAGGCCCGCAAGGCCGTCAGCTTGCACGAGGTTCGCTCCGATGTGGCCGATAACGACCCCGTTTCCAAGATCTACTTCGACCCCGGCTCCTACCAGTGCCTGGAGAACTGTGGCACAGTGGCAGTTAACGTGCTACGGCGAGGCGGTGACCTGACCAAGACGGTGTCGGTGGAGTTCCGTACAGAGGATGGATCAGCCAATGCGGGCTCGGACTACGAGTTCACCGAGGGGGTGGTGGTGTTCAAGCCTGGCGAGACACAGAAGGAGATCCGCGTGGGCATCATCGATGATGACATCTTTGAGGAGGACGAGAACTTCCTGATCCACCTGAGCAACGTCAAAGTGCTGCTGGCAGAGGGGGAGGAGGTAGAGAACCCAGAGACCAATCACGTGGAGGCGGTGGCCTGTCTCGGCCTGCCCGCCACGGCAACTGTGACCATCTTTGACGACGACCACGCCGGCATCTTCACGTTTGAGGAGCCTGTGGCACACGTGAGTGAGAGTGTGGGCACCATGGAGGTGAAGGTGCTTCGTACGTCGGGGGCACGTGGGGTCGTGATGGTGCCCTACAAGACTGTGGAGGGCACGGCACGCGGAGGAGGAGAGGACTTTGAAGATACCCAAGGGGTCCTGGAGTTCCAGAACGATGAAATCTTGTAAGTTCTTATTTTACTTGTGTACAGTGAATGTTATTTTAAAGTATTTATTTATTTTATATGTGGGGCTGACATTACACTGCTTATTAGTGTACTATTATGCTTTTTTGGCCATGAACATTTTACATTTGAATGAATACTTTCAGCCAAATTTCTCAACAAGTGAGTAGGCTATTGAAATATGTTGTGTAATGTAGTTTATTGTCAGTCTCTCTAGTTATACATGTGTAGTCTATGCTGATGCTGGGTTTTGTTTGTCTGTGTATGCATGTGCTGATGATGTTGATGTTGATGTTGATGTTGATGTTGATGTTGATGATGATGATGATGATGATGGATGCTGAGTGTGTTTGTGTCACGTCGTGGTCGCAGTGCAGCGGACTGCTTGTGTACCATGAGAAGACGTCATCAACTCACTTTGTTTCCACTCTTCTCTCTGCTTCTTCTTTCATTCATTCATTCCTTTATTCATTCACTCATTTACTTATTGATTTATTTATCGAATGTGTGATTTCTGCTGAGTTCTCAGCATCTGTGTTTCGATCGCTCTCAGGTTTATCCGTGTTGGATTGCTCTCATTAATTTCAGGGGCATGACGAGCCTGAACTCTTTAAGCTTTGACCATTGTTGATGTATCTTTAATTGATTGCTGTTGTAATTTTGTTGTTATATTGCCACTAATGTGATTTCTGTACTGCATCTCAGATAACTGTATGGATTGGATCAGGCATTTCTTACAGATATGCCACTACAGTAGTGGTGTACCCTATCTCATTTAATCTAATATTAGAGATGGTTAGTAGTAGACAGAGACTTTGCATTCAGGGTTGAATGATCAGGTTAGGCTCTATGCCTGTATTCACTGTTCTGAAAAGAGTGTCTCATATACATTAAGGTTTGGGCTAGAGCAGCTTGTCTCTGACTCTCTATTCCCCCCTCTCTCTCTCTCTCTCTCTCTCTCTCTCTCTCTCTCTCTCTCTCTCTCTCTCTCTCTCTCTCTCTCTCTCTCTCTCTTTCTCTCTCTCTCTCTCTCTCTCTCTCTCTCTCTCTCTCTCTCTCTCTCTCCCTCTCTCTCTCTCTCTCTCTCTCTCTCTCTCTCTCTCTCTCTCTCTCTCTCTCTCTCTCTCTCTCTCTCTCTCTCCCTCTCTCCCCATAGTCACCCACTTTTACATGCAGGGGACGAGTGAGACAGATAAATTAAAAGGGCTCATATCTAAACAGATTCAAAGCAGATGTTCAGGTTCAACTTTCCGAGGCCCATTGCATAGTTTCCATAGCGTAGCTCTCACGGCGCTGCTAAGTGGATTTTAAGAACACTTGTCTAAATGAAATGATGGAGCGTCAGAGGCGAGGGTTGCGGTGGGTCTGTAAGTATTCTACAGTACAGGAACCTGTAGGAACCAGTAGCTTACAGTCTAGACCAGCAGCAGCTCTGGGAAGGGTGAGGAATGAATGGTAGAACTGGACGTTGAATTAATTAAACATCAGTTTTTATTTTCTGGAGTTTTCGGCTTGGAATGGAATGGTGTTAGCTGACTGTGTTGTAATTGTGCTCGCAATTGTGTAATTGGGTTTTAATATGGCAATATGATATCAGATAGTTTGTTTCATTTCCAATAAAATTATAGCAGTATCTACATTTTAACTTTTTATTAAATATCTTGCCACAGTATATTTCAGGGTTAGAATTTTATTCTAGCAATGTTTGGAGCAAAGTAATGTTGACCTCTGAGTGGACAGGAGTCCGTATCACAGTCCGTATTCATTTTCAGATGACAAGAAGGCTAAACCTCCTACCAGAGAGCTGGAAACACGTGTTAAACACCTCCCAACAAGCCATTGAACACATCCAAAAAGGGTAGAGGATGTTGTAACTCTAGAAAAATGAATTACGAAGTAGATTATCTAAATTGGAGTGCCCGGGGGCTGCCTCTACCCTAATTCAGCTGCAAGCTCCCTCCTCAATTTGTGTCGCAGTCAAACCAGGAGAGGATAATTTTTTGCTCTCTCCTCTTTCACTTGGGTTTCCCATCAGAAAGCGAAGCGTAATTTGTCTCCATTGGATATGAGGGCCTGAGAAGACTGCTTGGAGAGATGGGCTGGTGGTGCACTGGCTGTGATTGCAGTTTGTTTGACCAGAGGATAGATTGGGCAAATGACTGGAGAGTGGCAGGTTGGGCAAATTATAGTGTTTTGATAGAGCAACTAATGTGAGGATGGACAGAATCTTTGTGATTTAAAACGGTACAACTCATTGCTCTTGATGTACTAATGGAACCTGAGGTTAACTTTCACTCTGAACCTCGCCCAGAAAGGAAAATTAAAAGACAAGTTGCGTATTGAGTAGCGAGTTAGCCAAAACTGCCAAAACTGCCACCCAAACGAAAGCTCTTAACTTCCTTCATGTTTCCTTATCACTTAATACGCTTAAGTTTCTTACAAATATTTAATTAACACACATTCACCTAATAAGCTGTTACTGTTACTCAAAAACAAACACACTGTGACACTCAAATGAATCGTATTCCTCCAGTGTGGAGCTCCATTTACAGTGGCTTGCGAAAGTATTCACCCCCCTTGGCATTTATCCTATTTTGTTGCCTTACAACCTGGAATTAAAATATTTTTTGGGGGGGTTTGTATCATTTGATTGACACAACATGCCTACCACTTTGAAGATGCAAAATATGTTTTGTTGTGAAACAAAGAAGAAATAAGACAAAAAAACATAAAACTTGAGCATGCATAACTGTTCACCCCCCAAAGTCAATACTTTGTAGAGACAGCTTTTGCAGCAATTACAGCTGCAAGTATCTTGTCTCTATAAGCTTGGCACATCTAGCCACTGGGATTTTTGCCCATTCTTCAAGGCAAAACTGCTCCAGCTCCTTCAAGTTGGATGGGTTCCGCTGGTGTACAGCAATCTTTAAGTCATACCACAGATTCTCAATTGGATTGAGGTCTGGGCTTTGACTAGGCCATTCCAAGACATGTAAATGTTTCCCCTTAAACCACTCGAGTGTTGCTTTAGCAGTATGCTTAGGGTCATTGTCCTGCTGGAAGGTGAACCTCCGTCCCAGTCTCAAATCTCTGGAAGTCTGAAACAGGTTTCCCTCAAGAATTTCCCTGTATTTAGCGCCAATTCCTTCAATTCTGACCGGTTTCCCAGTCCGTGCCAATGAAAAACATCCCCACAGCATGATGCTGCCACCACCATGCTTCACTATGGGGATGGTGTTCTCGTGGTGATGAGAGGTGTTGGTTTTGCGCCAGACATAGCGTTTTCCTTGATGGCCAAAAAGCTCAATTTTAGTCTCATCTGACCAGAGTACCTTCTTCCATATGTTTGGGGAGTCTCCCACATGCCTTTTGGCGAACACCAAACCTGTTTGCTTATTATTTTCTTTAAGCAAGAGCTTTTTTCTGGCCAGTCTTCCGTAAAGCCCAGCTCTGTGGAGTGTACGGCTTAAAGTGGTCCTATGGACATATACTCCAATCTCCGCCGTGGAGCTTTGGTCTCTTTGTTGCCTCTCTGATTAATGCCCTCCTTGCCTGGTCCGTGAGTTTTTTCATTTCACTTCAACAATTTTTACTATTTTGTGTATGTCCATTACATGAAATCCAAATAAAAATCAATTTAAATTACACGTTGTAATGCAACAAAATAGGAAAAACGCCAAGGGGGATGAATAATTTTGCAAGGCCCTGTACATCCCATTCCACCCCTCCAGTCCACATCCCAGATACACCAGCACCGCCTAAAGAGACAGACCTCTTAGGTTGCACTAAGAGGAGTTGGATGGAGATCCTTATTAACAGAGATATTTCAATTTGCGCAAACTGCCGGAGCCTTTTGCTACGCTAGTCACTGGCCCCTCCACACCATGCCATTCCACTTCCTCCCTCCATCC